>NC_052153.1:177462953-177721954 GCF_902713615.1 Scyliorhinus canicula
ACCCTGCCTCAGCCCACCCCCCGCACCCTGCCTCAGCCCACCCTCCGCACCCTGCCTCAGCCCACCCTCCGCACCCTGCCTCAGCCCACCCCCAGCACCCTGCCTCAGCCCAGCCCCAGCACCCTGCCTCAGCCCAGCCCCAGCACCCTGCCTCAGCCCAGCCCCAGCACCCTGCCTCAGCCCACCCCCAGCACCCTGCCTCAGCCCACTGCCTCAACCCAGCCCCAGCACCCTGCCTCAGCCCACCCCCACCCTGCCTCAGCCCACCCCCACCCTGCCTCAGCCCACCCCCCCCCTGCCTCAGCCCACCCCCACCCTGCCTCAGCCCACCCCCACCCTGCCTCAGCCCAGCCCCAGCACCCTGCCTCAGCCCACCCCCACCCTGCCTCAGCCCACCCCCCACCCCTGCCTCAGCCCACCCCCCCACCCTGCCTCAGCCCAGCTCCCTGCCTCAGCCCACCCCCAGCACCCTGCCTCGGCCCACCCCCAGCACCCTGCCTCGGCCCACCCCCAGCATCCTGCCTCGGCCCACCCCCAGCACCCTGCCTCAGCCCACCCCCAGCACCCTGCCTCAGCCCAGCCTCAGCCCACCCCCACCCTGCCTCAGCCCACCCCCACCCTGCCTCAGCCCACTCCCACCCTGCCTCAGCCCACTCCCACCCTGCCTCAGCCCACTCCCACCCTGCCTCAGCCCACTCCCACCCTGCCTCAGCCCACCCCCACCCTGCCTCAGCCCACCCCCACCCTGCCTCAGCCCACCCCCACCCTGCCTCAGCCCACCCCCACCCTGCCTCAGCCCAGCCCCACCCTGCCTCAGCCCAGCCCCACCCTGCCTCAGCCAAGCCCCCTGCCTCAGCCCAGCCTCAGCACCCTGTGTGTTCTTAAGAGGAAATACTATGCAGATTCTACTTAAAAGGTAAAGTTGCTGTCGTCCCAGATGACCATTGGACCCATACTGCATCTGCATTATGAACCAGCTGTTCAGCAGCTGAGCTAAACCTGCTCTCAACATACTTATTAGAGTTCAGAACAATGAGAGGTGATCTAATTGAAACTTATGAGGGGGCTTGACAGGGTGGATGCCTGGGAATCTAGAACTGGGGGCTCAGTTTCAGGATAAGGGGTCTCCTATTTAAAAAAATGAGATGAGGATTTTTTTCCGATGTCAATCATGAATTTCTGGCATTCTGTACCCCAGAGATCAGTGATTCCTGAATATATTCTATCTGAGGGTGGTTGTCCTTTAAGGGCAACATAGCAGACTAAGGGTCACCTGGCCTGGGGGACTAATGGGAACTCAGTGAGGATTCACGCCAGGGGTGGAATCCTCTTAGGCATGAGGCTGGTCGGGAGCTAGCTGCAGTAATAATATTATTATTATTCAGCAGTCATGTGGCTGCTGAACAATTCTTATCCAGAAAACCTTTTTGTCTTTGTGGTGAATGTGATTCACACTATATATCGTTGCCAATATCACTCCATGTATATATGTTCGTTATCTACCCGTTGTAAGATCAATGCTGTATATAGTTGCCAATATAACTCCGTGTATATATGTTCACTATCCACCATTGTAAGTGCAGTTGCACTATCCGACCACCAGGGGAGTCGCTCTGGGAGTACGCGAGAGTTTGTACTGGGCTCCTCCCTTGGCTCCGCCCAGGACTCCTCCCCTGGGACCGATGTATAAAGATCAGTGCCTTAGAGCCAGCCTGCAGTTCATCTGAAGTTCAACGATGAATAGGCTGGCTCTGTTGTAAGTGTATTAAAGCCTATGTTCAGATCCAACTACACGTGTTCGCTGAATTGATGGTTCCATCAATTTAATACACTTAAGAAGCTGCCGAAGTAAAGCGTGGAATCCGCTCCAAAACCAGGACGTCTAGAACTCGATCCGCAGGATGCAGAGGCGAAAGAAACCTGCCACTGGCTGAAATGTTTTAAGGCCTACCTGGCCGAGATCAGCACCGCTGAAACTACGGAGGAACAAAAGCACAGCCTCCTGCATGCGAGGGTAAGCCACAGAATTTCGACACAACTAAATCCAGCCGGTTCCTACACCGCAGCGCTGGCAATTTTGGACAAAATGTATATTAGGCCCATGAACAAGGTCTTTGCCCGCCATGTGTTCACTACTCGCTGACAACGGTCTACTGAAACTTTAGCTGAATTTGCACGCGAGTTGAACAATCAAATGACTGCAATTACCAGGCTGTAACCGCGGCCGAACAAAGGGAGCTTGCTGTGCGGGACGTTTTTGTAGCGGGCCTTCGATCTAACTATGTATGCCAGAGACTATTAGAAAATGGGGCCCAGGGCTTAGAGACTACCGTAGAGGCTGCTATCACAATGGATGTTTCCTTCTGCAGCCTCAACTCGTTTCCCATGGATCCTGCTAACCCTGCATGGGCCCCCGACCTGAGGACCCCCCAAGCCTGTGCCGCAATGCCCCCCAGCTATCGCGCTGCCATAGCCGGTCGCCCTACTGTCCCAGTCAACTACCCAAGCTATCCAGCTGCTCCAGATAATTACTCAGCTCCCCCAGCCAGCTACTCAGCTTGCCAAACCAGTTATTCAACTGCTCCAGCCGACCACTATTCAGCTCCCCAAACCAGTTATTCAACTGCTCCAGCTTGCCACTTCTGTGGACAAAGCCAGCACCCGCGGCAGCACTGCTCAGCCCGATCCGCAACCTGCAGCAGCTGCGGGAAGAAAGGCCACGATGCTAGAGTGTGCCTCGGCAGAAGGGCCCCAGCCCTCAACACCCCAACAGTCCAAAAACATCGCCCCCGGCACCAGCAGGCCCGGGGGCCCGAAACGCTGCGGCCTATGCTCAGGCTCCGCCCACTCCCGCCACGTGCGATCCATGGGGGCCGCCATCTTGGCAAACCTCCACCATGCGGCCGGCCACGTGCGATTCATGGGGGCCGCCACCTTGGACGCCATCATCATCACCACCCTCCACGTGCGATCCACGCGCCCTAGCTGCATCCCCAGACTCAAACATCTCATCGGAGGAGTACGACCTCCCCGACAGTCACCACATGGCCCGCAACTCAGCGCAGTGTTCCTGCATCAAGCTCGCCAGAACGCAGCGGCATCTACTCGACAGGACGCCCGATCGGAAGAATTCGACTCCTCTGGGCACCCACCACGCGGCCCGCAACTCAACGCGGTCACCCTCGACCAATCTCGCCCCAAGCATCTGAGAAATTCGATGACGGAGGTCCAGATCAACGGGTACAACACGTCGTGCCTCTTCGACTCCGAGAGCACACAGAGCTTCATACACCCAGAGCTGGTAAGACGCTGTTCCCTCCCTATTTATCCCGTCAACCAAACTATCGCCCTCGCTTCGGGCTCCCATTCCATCCAAATCCAAGGCCGCACTACAGCAACGCTAACGATTCGAGGCGCAAGCTATTCCAAATTTAAACTGTATGTCTTGCCCGACCTCTGCGCGCCTCCTCTTAGGCTTGGATTTCCAAGGTAATCTCAAGAGTCTCATCCTCTGTTTCGGCGGGCCCCTGCCCCCACTCACTATCTGCAGCCTAGCCATGCTGCGCATCACCCCCCTCCTCTCTTCGCCAACCGGTAGCCACCCGCAGCAGGCGGTACAGCCTGCAGGATAGGGTATTTATCAGATAGGAGGTCCGAAGGCTGCTCAGTGAGGGGATCATAGAGGCCAGTAACAGTCCCTGGAGAGCTCAGGTGGTGGTCGCAAGACCGGGGAAAGATTCCGCATGGTCGTCGATTATAGCCAGACCATCAATCGCTTTACGCTCCTAGACGCGTATCCCCTCCCCAGAATTGCAGACATGGTAAACCAGATCGCCCAATAACGGGTATTTTCCACGGTGGATCTGAAGTCTGCATACCACCAGCTCCCAATCCGCCCGGAGGACCGCCACTACACGGCGTTCGAGGCCGATGGCCGCCTCTTCCATTTCCTCCGGGTTCCCTTCGGCGTCACTAACGGCGTTTCGGTGTTCCAACGAGCAATGGACCGAATGGTAGACCAGTACGGGCTGTGGGCCACGTTTCCATATCTGGATAATGTTACCATCTCCGGCCATGACCAGCAGGACCACGACGCCAACCTCCACCGTTTTCTCCAGACGGCCCAAAAATTAAACCTTACATATAACAAGGGGAAATGCGTGTTCCGCACAAACAGACTAGCCATCATCGGCTACGTCGTGGAGAACGGAGTCCTGGGCCCAGACCCGGACCGCATGCGTCCCCTCTTAGAACTCCCCCTCCCCCACGGCCCTCAAACGGTGCTTGGGGCTCTTTTCGTACTACGCCCAGTGGGTCCCCCAATATGCGGACAAAGTCCGCCCACTCTTCAAGGCCACACTATTTCCCCTGTCTGCTGAGGCACGCCAGGCCTTCAGCTGCATCAGGGACGACATCGCCAAAGCAGCCATGCGGGCGGTGGATGAATCCATTCCCTTTCAGGTTGAGAGCGACGCCTCAGAGGTAGCGCTAGCAGCCACTTTAAACCAAGCAGGGCGGCCCGTTGCATTTTTCTCACGTACCCTATCCGCTTCAGAACTCCGACACTCCTCAGTCGAGAAGGAAGCACAAGCCATCGTGGAGGCTATCCGACACTGGAGGCACTACCTCGCAGGTAGGAGGTTCACCCTCATTACCGACCAACGGTCGGTCGCCTTCATGTTCAACAATTCACAAAGGGGCAAAATTAACAATGACAAAATTCTTCGGTGGAGGATTGAACTCTCCACCTACAATTACGATATCAAATATCGACCGGGGAAGCTCAACGAGCCCTCGGATGCCCTATCCCGCGGGACATGCGCCAGCATGCAAATCAGCCGCCTAAAAGCCATCCATGATGACCTCTGCCACCCAGGGGTCACCCGGCCCGTCCACTACATCAGAGCCCGAAACCTGCCTTTCTCCAACGAGGAGGTAAAAGCGGTCACCAGGGACTGCCCGATCTGTGCGGAGTGCAAACCGCACTTCTATAGACCAGACAGGGCCCACCTGGTCAAGGCTTCTAGGCCCTTTGAACGCCTTGCGATCGATTTCAAAGGGCCACTCGGGAGAACATTATTGACGAGTTCTCCCGATTCCCCTTCATCCCATGCCCTGATATGACCTCCCACACAGTCATTAGGGCCCTGCATAGTGTCTTCACCCTGTTCGGTTTCGCCAGCTACGTGCACAGCGACCGGGGTGCGTCCTTTATGAGTGATGAGCTGTGTCAGTACCTGCTCGATAAGGGCATCGCCTCGAGCAGGACTACCAGTTACAACCCCGGGGGGAACGGACAGGTGGAGAGGGAGAACGCGACGGTCTGGAAGACGGTCCTACTGACCATAAGGTCCAGAAAGCTCCAAGTTTCCCAATGGCAGGAAGTCCTCCCTGACGCGCTCCACGCAATTAGATTCCCTCCTGTGTACAGCTACCAACCAAACCCCCCACGAGCGGCTCGTCATTTTTCCAGGGGCACCATCACAGGGGTCTCACTTCCGGCGTGGCTGAGGACGCCAGGCCCGGTTCTCCTAAGGAAGCACGTCAGGGCGCACAAAACTGACCCCATTGTTGAAAAGGTGCGCCTGTTTCATTCCAACCCACAGTACGCATTTGTTGAGTTCCCAGACGGTCGCCAGGACACAGTATCCCTCCGGGACCTGGCACCCGCTGGATCCAGCCCCCCATCTACCCCCACCAAGGAACTCCTTTCCCCGTTCCCTATGCGGCCGCCCCCTTGCGCCCCCGATTCTGCAAGCTCACCCCACCAGTCCCGAGCGCCAGCACCAGCGCGCCCCCAGTCTCCATTCGACCAGCAGGTGTATGAGGCTCGGACAAGACTCGCCACGGAGCCGGCAACCGTACCCCAGACCTCGACGCCGCCCAGCCACCGCAAGAGGCTGCAACCCCGGTGCTCCGCAGATCAAAACGGACAATTCGTCCACCGGACAGACTGAATCTTTGAGCCATCACCCCCGCCGGACTTGATTTTTTTAATAGGGGGTGAATGTGGTGAATGTGATTCACACTATATACAGTTGCCAATATCACTCCATGTATATATGTTCGTTGTATACCCGTTGTAAGATCAATGCTGTATATAGTTGCCAATATAACTCCGTGTATATATGTTCACTATCCACCATTGTAAGTGCAGTTGCACTATCCGACCACCAGGGGGGGTCGCTCTGGGAGTATGCGAGAGTTTGTACTGGGCTCCTCCCTTGGCTCCGCCCAGGACTCCTCCCCTGGGACCGATGTATAAAGATCAGTGCCTTAGAGCCAGCCTGCAGTTCATCTGAAGTTCAACGACGAATAGGCTGGCTCTGTTGTAAGTGTATTAAAGCCTCTGTTCAGATCCAACTACACGTGTTCGCTGAATTGATGGTTCCATCAGTCTTTGTTAATGGAATCCCTGAAAATGCATCTTTACATCTGACAACAAGGATGAATTATCATGACACTGCCTCTGGCCCAACACCTATGAGTATCCTGTGTTAATGGAAGTCTGAAGATAAATACTCAACAGAATGCCTCTCTGGGCGAATAGACCCATTTGACATATTGCCAGACTCTAAGTAATGTAGGATCAGAAAAGGTGGACAGTTACAAGGTGAATGAGCAAGGAAGAGAATATGGCAAGACCCCTGGGTCAGAATCCATAAGCAGCATGAGCGAAATACAAAAACGTTCCTATACTTAAATTGTGGACGAGGTGCGGTCCGGGACGTTGAGTGCATTAAAGAAAAACAAGCCTGTAAGATTAGGGCCTCACGGTAGCATGGTGGTTAGCATCAATGCTTCACAGCTCCAGGGTCCCAGGTTCGATTCCCGGCTGGGTCACTGTCTGTGTGGAGTCTGCACGTCCTCCCCGTGTGTGCGTGGGTTTCCTCCGGGTGCTCCGGTTTCCTCCCACAGTCCAAAGATGTGCGGGTTAGGTGGATTGGCCATGCTAAATTGCCCGTAGTGTAAGGTTAATGGGGGGATTGTTGGGTTACGGGTATACGGGTTACGTGGGTTTAAGTAGGGTGATCATTGCTCGGCACAACATCGAGGGCCAAAGGGCCTGTTCTGTGCTGTACTGTTCTATCTATCTATTGTAAAATAGAATCCCTGCAGTGCAGAAGGAGGCCATTCGGCCCATCGAGTCTGCACCAACCTTCCGAAAGAGCACCCTACCTCGGCCCATTTCCCTGCCCCATCCCCCTAACCCCACCCAACCTTTGCACATTAAGGGGCAATTTATCAAGGCCAATCCACCTAACCTGCACATCTTTGGACCATGGGAGGAAACCGGAGCACCCGGCGGAAACCCACGCAGACAGGGAAACTCTATACAGTCACCCAAGATCAGAATCGAACCTGGGTCACTAGCGTTGTGAGGCAGTCAAAGGTCTGAAAAGAAACTTACAGAATAATACAAAAAGAACATGGCCATGTGATGCTGGCAGCTAGAAGAGCCATGGCTTCAAATTTAAGAAGGAATTTGCATAAAAGGCAAAGAATTGCTGCAATTTAAAACATTTCAAAAGCTTAAAAAAAAGTGTTGGCACTAAAAAGCAGTGCTACAGCTTTACGAGCAAACAAAAAAAAGATACAGCTCAGAACACACTGTACCTGAATTGATACATTTCTTGCAAAGTACATTTGAATCCAAGCAACTACAGCTTGTGGGGGAAAGATTACTGCAGAGTCGTAAAGTGACAATATCCTTAAATAGGTAATACATTTAAAGTGGCAGTACACTTGAAACGGCAACCACAAGGAGGAACAAATGGCTATGGACAGGAAGATAGAGAAGACCCCAATAGAAGGCAACTTAAAAAAACGGTCCGTAAGCAATGGAGATCTTCAGGAAGAGACAACGTAAGAACTCAGGAGGCAAAGAAGACTTCAAAGAAGAGGCAACAAAGATCTCAGAAGAGATGCAAAAGATGACCCCAGATAGAGGGCAAAAGAGGACCTCAGATAGGCAATAGCAGGCCCCAAAAAGAGGGCAAAAGACAGACACCAGATTGAGGGAAACTCAAAAAAGATCATAGGCAGCAAAGACCTCAAAGAGGAGGCAATAGACATCCCAGAAAGTGGGCAAAAAGAAGATCCCAGAAGAGGACAATGAAAGACACCAGAAGGAGGAGACTGAAAAATCCTAGAAGGAGGGCAATAGATGACCCCACAAGAAGGGCAACAAGAGAATTTCAGAATGGAACCAAGTCAATACTTCGTCAGAGAAAGACCTGACCAACAGTTAAGTCAATAGGGCTTTGCTGAAGTTCAGACAAGTAGAAATGATTTCATTTGGGAAATGTATACATCCAGTAAGAACCAAATGGATTCTCCTCAAAAGAATCTCAGAAGTCAAAGACTTCAAACAAAACTTAGGAACTATTGAACATAAAGAGGAATCAGCAAAAAAGAATTAAACCTCTCGAGAAGACATTAAAACGACAAGATGAAATGACTGACAGCAAACTTGGAAAATAAAGAAGTTTCAAAACTAACTTGCAAAGTGAAGTTATGGATAAGGAGCAATTAATGAGACAATGTAGAATGAGCTGATGTATATGAAAAAGTGATGCACCATCAATTGGACTCGAGTCGTAGTGAAGTTCCAAACAACAGGCTTTAATACGCTAGATGTGAGCCCGGCAGTGGTCATACAGAGAAAGGCCGACTGCCAGCCAGTACGAGCTCTTATACCCCGCCTTGTAGGCGGAGCTACCAACCTCTCAGCAAATCGGCAGTGAGTCACATGACCAGCCACAACCAATTGGCATAGAGGCACATGACTTGCCTGGGCCAATGGGCAGCGAGGCTGCTGTACCAATGGCAGCTTGGTTCTCCAGTAATATGATCTCTCTAGCCATACTACCACAAAAAGCAATTAGAAATTAAGAATAAATCCATTGAAGAATTGAATCAGGAGAATAAGAGCTTGAAGAAGGGAAGCTTGGCAATAATAAATTAACTGAAGAAGCAAAGACATTGAAATTGACAACAGATTTAACAATCAAACAGAGAAAGAAACATTATGTGCCAGAAATAGGTTCCTAAACTGGTCACACAAACGAAAAAGCTCAAGAACCAATCTGATAAAATGGACGATGAAAAACATGCTGAATTGAAATGCTGAAAAGAGAAGAAACATTTATCAGACAACCTAGGTATCAGAAACAAGAGTGCCACGACCATTCCTTCACACGTGACTGACAAGATTGTGAACGAACTGTCAAGGCACAAGACTGTGTTGTGCTGTGAAGGGATGAGACCGCATGCAGTATAATGTAAGGCACTCGGCAGAGAAAGGATCAATGTGGGACTGGAGAGTGACACCGCCCACAGTGTGATGTATGTAGTCACATGGTCAGGGAACAATCTAGGACAGATCTGGGTGAGCAGCAAGTTTGCTCAGAACAGCTCCATGCAATCCTATATTTTGAACTGTACATAGTTGAAGACTACCAATAAAAGTATTTATGTTTAAAAACACAAGGCTCAAGGTCCCTGAATGGGCCACCCCACTGCAACATTAAAAAAAACGAATTTGAAGCACATAACATGAATCTTTGGAAGTGGACCATGTTGGTCCCCCAGAATAATTTGACCGGACCCCTATCATACCAAGGGTACGTGGAGGGAACGATCATTCTTAAATATGTGTAACACTTGAGGAGCAGAGAGATGCTCCAGCAGTCAATGTTGCCATCAAGTAATGTTATCAAACCCGTAAGCACCAAAGTACCTGATCAACCTCTTATAGACATCATGGATGTCTCCATGGAAGCCAGCAGTATAAACTACCTGTGTCAGAAGGGGTACCCGTTATTGCAGTTCCTGTTACTCTCAATCCAGAGGAAGCATCTCAGGCAGCAGAATTGCGCCGCTCGACAAGAAACAGAAAACCCCCTCAAAGACTTAATTTTATAATTGTCCAACTCATGTATATAATGTTTAGTCAGAATTTACGACTGAGTAAATTAGTTACTGAAGATTGTACAAAGGAGTTGAAAGGGGATCAATGTGGTGATTGTCCCGTTAAGGACAGCACAGCAGATTTACCTGGCCTGGGGGAACCAATAGGGACTCAGAGTAAGAAATCACCACAGGGAGAGGAGTGCTCTTAGGCAGGTAACATATAGGGAACGAGCTGCAGCCAAGTGACTATTGATCAATTCCTATTAATAAATCCTTCCGTGGTCATTAATGGAGTTTTGAAAGTGCATCTTTACACTGAGTTATACAGATTTTTGATCTACAAGGAGATGGAGGGTAAGAAATTTGAGTTGAACCACGATCAGATCAGCCATGATCTCATTGAATGTCAGAGTAGGTTTGAGGGGCCAAATGTCCTACTCACGCTGCTATCTTTCATGTTATTTAGGTAATTTGCAGTTTAAAGATGCAGATTTTCCCCTAAAGCTGAGCATGCACTTGCTGAATCTCTTTCCAGCAAGTTTCTTTACGTTCTTTATCAATGGTTGGAGAAGTAGGCTGCAAGGGTTGGGCACACTGGATATGTGGAGCTTGTTCAAGGAACAGCTATTGCATGTTCTTGATAAGTACGTACCAGTCAGGCAGGGAGGAAGGGGTCGAGCGAGGGAACCGTGGTTTACCAAAGAAGTGGAATCTCTTGTTAAGAAGAAGAAGGAGGCCTATGTGAAGATGAGGCGTGAAGTTTCAGTTGGGGCGCTTGATAGTTACAAGGAAGCGAGGAAGGATCTAAAGAGAGAGCTGAGACGAGCAAGGAGGGGACATGAGAAGTCTTTGGCAGGTAGGATCAAGGAAAACCCAAAAGCTTTCTATAGGTATGTCAGGAATAAAAGAATGACTAGGGTAAGAGTAGGGCCAGTCAAGGACAGTGGTGGGAAGTTGTGTGTGGAGGCTGAGGAGATAAGCGAGATACTAAATGAATACTTTTCGTCAGTATTCACTCAAGAAAAAGATAATATTGTGGAGGAGAATGCTGAGACCCAGGCTATTAGAATAGATGGCATTGAGGTGCGTAGGGAAGAAGTGTTGGCAATTCTGGACACGGTGAAAATAGATAAGTCCCCGGGGCCGGATGGGATTTATCCTAGGATTCTCTGGGAAGCCAGGGAAGAGATTGCTGAGCCTTTGGCTTTGATTTTTAGGTCATCATTGGCTACAGGAATAGTGCCAGAGGACTGGAGGATAGCAAATTTGGTCCCTTTGTTCAAGAAGGGGAGCAGAGATAACCCCGGTAACGATAGGCCGGTGAGCCTAACGTCTGTGGTGGGTAAAGTCTTGGAGAGGATTATAAAAGATACGATTTATAATCATCTAGATAGGAATAATATGATTAGGGACAGTCAGCATGGTTTTGTGAAGGGTAGGTCATGCCTCACAAACCTTATCGAGTTCTTTGAGAAGGTGACTTAACAGGTAGACGAGGGTAGAGCAGTTGATGTGGTGTATATGGATTTCAGTAAAGCGTTTGATAAGGTTCCCCACGGTCGGCTATTGCAGAAAATACGGAGGCTGGGGATTGAGGGTGATTTAGAGATGTGGATCAGAAATTGGCTAGTTGAAAGAAGACAGAGAGTGGTAGTTGATGGGAAATGTTCAGAATGGAGTTCAGTTACGAGTGGCGTACCACAAGGATCTGTTCTGGGGCCGTTGCTGTTTGTCATTTTTATAAATGACCTAGAGGAGGGCGCAGAAAGATGGGTGAGTAAATTTGCAGACGACACTAAAGTCGGTGGAGTTGTAGACAGTGCGGAAGGATGTTGCAGGTTACAGAGGGACATAGATAAGCTGCAGAGCTGGGCTGAGAGGTGGCAAATGGAGTTTAATGTGGAGAAGTGTGAGGTGATTCACTTTGGAAAGAATAACAGGAATAAGGAATATTTAGCTAATGGTAAAATTCTTGGTAGTGTGGATGAGCAGAGGGATCTCGGTGTCCATGTACATAGATCCCTGAAAGTTGCCACCCAGGTTGATAGGGTTGTGAAGAAGGCCTATGGTGTGTTGGCCTTTATTGGTAGAGGGATTGAGTTCCGGAGCCATGAGGTCATGTTGCAGTTGTACAAAACTCTAGTACGGCCGCATTTGGAGTATTGCGTACAGTTCTGGTCGCCTCATTATAGGAAGGACGTGGAAGCTTTGGAACGGGTGCAGAGGAGATTTACCAGGATGTTGCCTGGTATGGAGGGAAAATCTTATGAGGAAAGGCTGATGGACTTGAGGTTGTTTTCGTTAGAGAGAAGAAGGTTAAGAGGTGACTTAATAGAGGCATACAAAATGATCAGAGGGTTAGATAGGGTGGACAGCGAGAGCCTTCTCCCGCGGATGGAGGTGGCTAGCACGAGGGGACATAGCCTTAAATTGAGGGGTAATAGATATAGGACAGAGGTCAGAGGTGGGTTTTTTACGCAAAGAGTGGTGAGACCGTGGAATGCCCTACCTGCAACAGTAGTGAACTCGCCAACATTGAGGGCATTTAAAGATTTATTGGATAAGCATATGGATGATAATGGCATAGTGTAGGTTAGATGGCCTTTAGATTTTTTTCCATGTCGGTGCAACATCGAGGGCCGAAGGGCCTGTACTGCGCTGTATCGTTCTATGTTCTAATGTAAGACTATGGATATGGTGCTTGATGTTAAGCTGCAGCAAAATCGAATGGAGAACATTTCACCCGATATATAGACCACGAGGATTTCCTCTCTCAGGACTGAGAGTGGACTGCGTGTTCAATTGTGTTGCATCCTAGGCAATGGAAACTATAAATTCCGGAAGTGTTTGAGTTTCACAATCCAATCACAATCTTCTGATTAGTAAGTTTGCGGATGACACAAAGATTAGTGGCGATGCGATAGTGAAGAGAATTGTCAGAGGATACAGCAGGATTATAGATCGGTTGGAGACTTGGGCGGAGAAATGACAGATGGAGACAGATGACAAACAAATGTGAGGAAATGCATTTTGAAAGGTCTAATACAGGTGGGAAATATACATTGAACGGCAGAACCCTTAGGGGTATTGTCACATAGAGGTCTGGACGTACAGGTCCACAGATCACTGAAAATGGCAATGCAGGTGGAGAAGGTAGTCAAGAAGGCACACGGCATGTTTGCCTTCATCGGTCAATGCTACTCATTGAGTATCAAAATTGGCAAGTTATGTTGAGTTGTACAGGACCTTGGTTAGGCCACACTTGGAATATTGCATACAATTTGGGTCGCCACACTACCAGAAGGATGTGGAGGCTTTACCAGGATGTTGCCTGGTGTGGAGGGTATTAGCTATGAGGAGAGGTTGGATAAACTCTGATTTTTTTCATTGGAACGTCAGAGGTTCCAGTGATAGAAGTCTACAAAATTATGAGTGGCATGGACAGAATGGATAGTCAGAGGGTGGAAAGGTCAATTACTAGGGGATATATGTTTAAGGTGCGAGGGGTAAAGTTTAAAGGAGATGTGCAAGGGAAGCTTTTTAGACAGAGGGTAGTGAGTGCTTGGAACCCACTGCTGGGGAAGGTGTTGGAAGCAGGTATGATAACGACGTTTAAGAGACATCTTGATAAATATATGAATAGGATGGAAATAGAGGGATAAGAACCTCGGAAGTACAGGAGGTTTTTGCATCATGATTGGCACAGGCTTGGAGGGCCAAAAAGCCTATTCCTGTTTGTTCTCTTTGTTCTATCATCACAGAAAGAAAATTCTGCTATAAATCAACATGCAACTATATATCTCCATTCCCATTCTCAAGCCTTCACAGCCATGAAGTAAATCATGGATAATCTGTCTTATTTGGTTGCAAGGAGAATGTTGGCCAAGACCCCTGTTCTTCTTCAAAAAATGCCACAAATGTTTACATATGCCTGATGTGGAGAGACGGGCACTGAGTTTATCATTTAATCCAAAAAAACAGCACCTCTTGCAATGCAGCACTCTCTCAGTATCGCAGTAAAGTGTTAACCAGAGATTATGTGTTCCGGTCTCCTGTGGTGATTGTCCCTTTAAGGGCAACACAGCAGAGTAAGGATCACATGGCCTGTGTGACCAATGATGAGTGAAGCTTCTAAGCAGAGACATTTTGGGGAGGTGGCTGCAGCCATGAAGTTGCTGTACAATTCTTATTAATTAAATACTTTTGTATTCACAAACAAAGTCTGTGAAAGTGCATCTTTACATCCCCGGAGTAGATTTTTCATTTATTCACAGGTTGTGGGCTTAAGTATCAAGGTCAGCATTTACTACCCAGGGTGAATTGCCCTTGAGAAGGTGGTTGTGGGTTGCCTTGCTGAGTATTTTTAAAATACTATTTCATGGGATGTGGGCCTTGCAGGTAAGGACACCATTTATTGTCCAGCCTTGAGATGGTGGTGCTGAGCCACCTTCTGGACTGCTGCAATTTTTTTCCATGAGGTTCGATTTTTCTGCAGTTGATTGGATTGGTTTTGATTTATTGTCACATGTACCAAGGTACCGTACGTACAGTCCAGACAGATCACTCCATACAGGAAAAAACATAGGGCATACATAAATACACAATGTAAATACATAGGCACAGGTTTTCATGCAACTGAATGTCCTGTTAAGATAACTTCAAAGGGCAGTTAAGAGTCAGCCACTTGTAGGTCTATAGCCTCAGCTGGACCAGATCAGGTAAGGGTGGCACATTTCCCCCCCTGAAGGACATAAGTAAACCAAGTGGGTTCTGTTGAAGAGTCACACGGACTCAAAACTCTGTTTCTCTCTCTCGACAGATGCTGCCGACCTGCTGAGTTTATCCAGCATTTGCGTTTTTATTTCAGATTTCCAGCATCTGCGGTATTTTGCTTTTATTTGGGTTTTTTGCGACAATTAATAATAATGAATAGACAAGCTTTTAATTCCAGATTTTATTAATTGCGTTTTAAATTCCAACAGCTGCCAACTCCCGAATAAAGTCAGCACTGAGGTGTTTAATATTTTTACATTCCACCTGACAGAAACCCACCTGTTTGGCAGGGTGGTGGGGAAGGGAGAATAAAAATTCCCCTCATAGAATACAGGACTGGCGGTGGGGATGGGGTTGCAGGGAGTGGGGAGGATGGAGGTGCTCATTGTCTTAAACTTCGAGCTGGGTTGTTCAGAGGTGTCATCAGGACACGTCATTCTAACCCCATTTCCTGAAGCAACGGCTGTGGAGAGAGACAGCTGCGGAGGGATACTCTCAGGAGCATGGCGGAGGTGCTTTAGTATTCCTCAAAGTATTCCTGAAGAAGTCAAACACCACCGCTGACTCAAGGGTGCCCCTGGCTTGTCACTGACCAAATGAGGGGAGATTCATTCAGGAAGGCACTGAGCGCACCGAAAGACTTGGTTAGGAACGTTGTGGCGGTGAAGCCGAGGTGTTGGTCAGAGCGCACAAACCTCCAAACACCTCATCTAGCTGACATTCCAAGCACCACCTGCCCCACATGTGGCGGAGTCCGCTCATCGTGAATTGTACTTCTAGGCCCTCTCAGAATCCATCGATCCGGAGCAGAAGCAAATCATCCTCGATCCTGAGGGACTGCTTAAGAAGAGGAGGAGAAGATATTTGGTCCTTCAAACCTATGCCTGGTCTTTGAGAGTTCTCCAGTTCAATATCCACCCAGCTCTTTCCCTAAAACCCTGCAAATTCTGCCTTTTCAAGTGTACTGCCAGGTCGCTGTTGAGAGTTACTATCAAATCTACTCCTACTGCCCTTCCAGGCAGTGCATTCTAGATCATAGGGGAGGTGATGGTGCAGCGGTATTGTCACTGGACTAGTAATCCAGACCACCCAGGATAATGCTTTGGGTCCTGTGTTCAAATCCCACCGTGACGGGTGATGAAATTTGGATTGAATAAAAATCTGGTATTAAAAGTCTAAACCATTGTCAATTATCGTAAAAGCCCATCTGGTCCACTAATGCCCTTTTGGGAAGGAAATCTGCCTTCCTGACCTCGTCTGGCCCACATGTGACTCCAGACCCACAGCAATGTTGTTGACTCTGAAAGACACTCTGAATTGGCCACCCAGTTCAAGGGCAATTTGGGATGAGCAATAAATGTTTGCCAAGTCAGCGACGCATAAAACAAACAAGAATAATAACAACTCACTGCGTACATCAAAAGTTTATTTTGCCAATTAAATTATATCTCCGTTCCAGAAGTACAGCTTCAATTTTCAAAGTGTGCCAGTGGCTTAAGGTGCCGTCCTTAATAGAAGAGAAATAGGGTTGAGGTAAATAGCTCCAGTTCAAATAAAAACAGAAAATGCTGGAAACACTCAATTTCAGATCAGTGATCTTTCGTCACGATCCTGCCACCCTGAAACGTTATCTCGGTTTCGCTCTTCACAAATAATGCCCGACCCACTGAGTATTTCCAACATTTTTCTGTTTTAGTTTTGAATTTCCAGAGTTGTTTTGCTTTTATATTGGCTCCAGTCGAAGAGCTGATAGTAGGACTCGAAAGACGGGCCGAACAGCCTGTGCGGTGATTTTCATGATGCCTCTGGGAATTCCTACAATGCAGAAGGAGGTCGTTTGGCATTTTGAGTCTGCACTGACCCTCTGAAAGAGCACCCGGCCTATCCCTGTAACCTCATAACCCCATCTAACCTACACATATTTGGACACTAAGGGGCGATTTAGCATGGTCAATCCACCTAACATCTTTGGACTATGGAAGTAAACCGGAGCACCCGGAGGAAACCCACGCAGACACGGGGAGAGAATGTGCGAACTCCACACAGAGAGTCACCTAAGGCCGGCATTGAACCAGGGTCCCTGGCGCTGTGAGAGACCAGTGCTAACCACTGTGCCACCCTGCCGGGAAGAACTAAGTCCGACAAAGAAACACACCAAATGAAAAATCCAGATGTAGCATAGCAAAGCATTGCTACTCTAATTCATCTTGTGGGAAGCAGGCTTCCTCTGTATGTCGTGATCCTTGCGAGAGCTATATTGTTTGCCAAATTAATGTGCATTTATTCTGCTCCAGTAAACATCACTGGCTGCGTGTAAAATGTATAATACAGTGGAGCTAATTACATTCATTGCACAATAATTCCATGCAGTCGAGGTGTAATGAGAAGGTTTATTTAATTCTCAGGTAAGGAGAAACTGCCTTTTAAACGACAAATAAAAGAGAGAGAGAATGCTGAGTCCGAGAAAATGCAGGAAGGAAACAGCTCCAAATGTAGGTCGAGGGCTGGGTTCAATGCTGCTCGTCATAGCGGGATCCATGGTAGCCGGGCCTACTTAATCATGGAAGAAGCCCCAAGTCAGTCTCCCAGCAACGGCAAAATCTTTCATGATTAAGTCAGAGGGTGAAAGGGCCTGACCTTGGATTCCTGGTCGTTGCTAACAGGATGTCAATTGGGCTCATCAATGAGTCAATCAACAACATTATCCCTGAGCCCATTGCAGATGAGTGGTGGCTCAGGAATTAAGTGCGAGTCACACCGTTTTTCTGAGCCTCATGAAACCTGCCCGACCTGCCCAGAGTATTGGGAAGGTGGCGGGGATGCGTGGAGGAGTGCCCTGTGCTATCAAGCACTCTGTGCCCGATAGAAGGAACCACCATCAGGATAGGGGTGCCCACAAATCCATCTCCCTTCGCTGGCCTCTGACCCCATGCCATCCACCCTCTCCTGTGATTCCAATTCCACCTTCACTGACCTTTGGTGTGGACCTCTGCAGGATGGGTTGCCATCAGCTGCCACTGCTGGGGTCGTTGACCTCTGTTGGCTGGTAGCTCTCGTCAGGTCACCTCAATCACCTAGGATGACCCGATGGTAGCCATTAATATGGGGAGGCAGTGGTGCAGTGGTATTGCAGCTGGAGACCCGGAGATCCAGGATAATGCCCTGGGGACCCAGGTTTGAATACCACCATGGCAGAATGGTGAAATTTGAATTCAATAAAATATTTGAAATTAAAAGTCTGATGATGACCATGAACCCATTGTCAATGTCGGAAAAACTCATCTGGTTCACTCATGCCCTTTAGTGAAAGAAATCGGTCTTCCTTGCCTGGCCTACATGTGATCTTAGGTCCATGGTGCTGTGAGGCAGCAGTGCTATCCACTGCGTAACCATGTAGCGAAATATTCTTACTTTTATATTCCATTCACTTGGAATAAACAACAACATTCGATTTGCTTACTAATCACTTACTGAACCTGCCTACTAACCTTTGATGATCCATGTACCAGGAAAGCCAAATTCCTGTGTAGTGCGGAGGTTTTTTAAATTTCATTTACGGTATGTGGGCGTCTCTGAACCCAAACATTTATTGACCATCCCTAATTACCCTTCAGACCGTGGTGGTGTGCTGCCTTCTTGAACTGCTGCAGTCCGTGTGGTGCAAGTACGCCCACTGCGTTGTTAGGGAGGGAGTTCCAGCATTTTGACCCAGCGGCAATGAAGAAACAACGATATATTTTGTAATTTCTAAGTGATTAAACACTTAGATTAAACAGTCCAGCAAACACACACAAACGCGCAACTGCTTCTCAACTAAACTTCCCATGAAAAAACGGAAGCCTCTTTTATTCTCTCCTTCCAAAATCTTTATTGATATTGTCACACGTAGGCTTACACTAACATTGCAGTGAAGTTACTGTGAAAATCCCCCAGTTGCCACACTCGGGCGCCTGTTTGGGTACACAGAGGGAGAATTCAGAATGTCCAATTCACCTGACAGCATGTCTTTCGAGACTTGTGGCAGGAAACCGGAGCACCCGGAGGAAACCCACGCAGACACGGGGAGAATGTGCAGACCCCTCACAGGCAGTGACTCAAACCGGGAATCGAACCTGGGACTCTGCCGCTGAGAAGCGACAGTGTTAACCACTTGTGCTACCCCCAATGTGCTACCGTGCATCCGGGACTTTATTTCTAGCATACCCTACAGGCAGGCTTTTTTTATATGGCACATCTTTTTAAAATGAAATATTATTTTACAAAAGCATAAACTTTACACACAAAATCACATCTCCCCCCAACCCTCCCCACTCCCAGCCCCCCACCCCACAACCCCCTTTTTAGCCATGAACAAATCAGTCAGGCGGTTTCACTTTGGTCTGAAGCGGAATGTTGGCTGAGGGACCTCAGTGGGTTTTCTCAGAAGTGGAAGATTTTGGCAGTCCACTTTTCTGTGTTCAGGTTCAACAGTTGCAGCTACAGTTTCATCAGTTGAATCAAGTCAGGTTTCACCAACTGGAGCAGATGATTCCCAGAAATCTTCCACTGTGACTGAAGGAAATTTGGGCATTTGGATTTGATTTCTCTAATCTAGTCAGTGTGATTCTTCCAGATAATTACAGGAAGATTCAAAATCACAGGTCAGTGCTCCTGGAGGCTTGAAAATTCTTCTCAGGAGCCACTTTAATGTTCCACGGTAATGTCTGAGCCAAACAGACTGATCCAGATTAAACTCATAAGGTTTACTTGCGTCACGTGTGGTTTTCTGATCACATTCTTTGAACCGAATCCACCCTGGTATTACAGTCGCCTTCCCAACTCCAGCTCAGTTGGGGATGCATCTATTGTTGAATGGGAAGTGTTACAATACATCCTCAAAAAAGGCCTCCAGCTTCAACTTCCAATCTGTTTGCATCCTCTCCTTTAACGTGCCCATTTTGAATGTCTGGTTGAAGCGCTCTGCTTCACCGTTTGTGGCTGGGTGGTGAGGCATTATCTTTCAGGGCTATTTGAAATTCGCATTGTCAACACAATCTGCTCTGGTAATCCAAAAGTAGTGAACACATTCAAGAGAGCATCATTGGTCTTTGTTGAAGTGGTCGACTTCACGGGAATGACACAAGACCACTTTGTGTGGGCACCCACCACAGTCAAGAACGTACGTCCCAGTCCAGCAAAGTCGTTTGATTCCCGGCGTGGGTCACTGTCTGTGCAGAGTCGACACGGGTACTCCGGTTTCCTCCCACAAGTCCCGAAAGACATGCTTATTAGGTGGATTGGACATTCTAAATTCTCCCTCTGTGTACCTGAACAGCCGCCGGAGTGTGGCGACAAGTGGATTTTCACAGTGGCTTCATTGCAGTATTAATGTAAGCCTACTTGTGACAATAAAGATAATTCTTATTTTACATGCAGTTTTTGCCAAGGGCGGTCAGGCCAAGCTCACAGATGCAATGGGGCAGGTGCAGGAGATGACTTAATTTCTTGCCATAGTAGGCAGCCACTGACCATGGGCTGGATTCTCTGTTTTTGGGACTATGTCCCCATGCCGTCATAGAAACTGTGGACTGTCACGCCAGAAAGACTGGCGTGAAAGGGCCACATATTCATAGCTACAGGGGGCTACAGGGTCCCGGCGTACAACTAGCAGATTTTGCTGCAGATACGGGCTCCCAACTTCCGGGTCGGAGGCCGCGCATGAGCACAGACGGTGGCCTCCAGTGGCCGCGCCGTGCTCCATGGTGGACTCAGACCGTGGAGCTGGACATTAAAAATAGACCCCCTAATCGGCCCCGTGCCCATCCCTGACTGTCGCCCAAACATTGCCCGGCCGCCTATAAGGACCCCCTTGCCCTCCGATCGGCCCACCCCCGACCAGGGCGGCCGCGGATCGAGTCCGCGGCCGCCACTCTAGATTCCCGACCAGCAGCACCATGAGTGGTCCGCGCCGTTGGGACTTTGGCCGATCGGGGCGGAGAATGGTGGAGTGGGCCTCCAGCATTGTCCCCGGGTAGGTGCTATGCGACGTAGCGTACTCTCTGAGTATGCCGCTTTTCGGGGCACGCACAATCGGGGAACCGGCGCCGATCCTGATTCCGTGGGGGGAAATGGATTCTCCGCCCGGGTGCCGGCCGCAATTTTGGCGTCGGGGTGCGGAGAATCCAGCCCCATGCCTTTGATTTCTTTATCAGCTGTGGCCATCACACATGTAGACGAGCCAATGCTTTTGTTTTGACAATTCCCATGTGCCTGAGGTGAACGTCTTGTGGTGAGATAACCACTGTAGTTATGTGTACTGCAGTAGGGGGATGAATGCCTGTACCTGTAATACAGGTTCCTCCGGTCAGCCCCTGCCGGCTAGCTCCGCCCACAGGGAGCTATGTATAAATGTATGAGAGCTGCTCAGACCCTTAGTCTACTGTTGCAGATGGAGGGACAACATCGTACAGCAATAAAGCCTCTATTGTACTAGTCTCTCGGCTTTGAGTATAATTGTTAGCGCCACACTTCTTCTAACACTTATATTTGGAATTTTGGAGGAATAACACCTCGGATCCTTGTAACAAACAACCGTCTTGCAGAGTTAGTTCAAATCTTCCATGTAGTAAGGACAAAGACATCACACTGTTTTTGCATCCGCTAGCCTTATCTGCTGGCGTGCTCTTGTGTTTGTATGCTCTGTCCCTTGCTGCCATGCTCTGATTATCATTACCCTGAACGCTACCTCGCCCTCTTGTCTTGGCCTGTCCAGTTAATTTATCATATCTTCCTTCAATTGATCCTTTGACTCCACTCTGCAGTTTAAAGCTCTGTCTACTGCCCCAGTGCCAGTTGTATCATTGGCTTTAAGGTGCTTTGGGATATCCGGAAGTTGCAAAGGGTGCTTTGTAAAGGCAAGTACTTACTGATGCAGGTTGATTCTGCGTGACCTCTCACTTCACTGATCGGTGCAGCCTGACTGAATTCAATTAGATGCCTCCCCAAA
This sequence comes from Scyliorhinus canicula, assembly GCF_902713615.1. Taxonomy (NCBI): domain Eukaryota; kingdom Metazoa; phylum Chordata; class Chondrichthyes; order Carcharhiniformes; family Scyliorhinidae; genus Scyliorhinus; species Scyliorhinus canicula. The sequence goes on from NC_052153.1 coordinate 177,484,627, forward strand.
TAATTGGCTAAAACCGATGGTTCTAGTCCACGCACAATTTCTTGTCACCTTAAATATATGACGCAACCTTTGAGTGGGAGTCAATGAGACCCAAATTAAGTCCTAATTAAGACCGAGACTACCATCTGCTATACGAGTGTAATTTGGCACAAACATCACCTTTTTACGGCACAAAGTCAAACAGTTTTACTCCTGCTGCTTTTAAAATACATTTGGTCTGATTTTGTACCAAAGAGTTCAGATTAATCAACTGAGAATCTGTTGTTCATCAAATGATTCACTAATAAAACAGGTCTCATTAGAAAATCTAAATCTCACTGAAAACATGGCTTGGTTTTCATCGACACAGTGCAGGCATGATAGAAATGTCTATGTCTCAACATTTTGCTGTTAATGACACAGAGTCTGAGCATTCACAAGCTGCTTGTACCATATTTCAGAGACATCTGGTGCAGGCAAGGACTAAACGCTCAGATGATTTGCAAGTAGGGACAGTAACAAAGCTGTCCAAATATTTAAAAAAAGGAGGAAAAAAAGAAGCAAGTTAACTACAGCGGAATTTGAACGGATCGAGGTATTGGACAGATAAAAAGGACAAATGCAAGTTAGGACTGGGGTAAAGGAATGAGCATGGGGAGTATCAAACAGACCAGAAGGCAAACACACATTTTGAGGAATCAGGTGCAGAATTTGCTGAAAATGTTGCAATATGCTGTGCGACAGCAGTCAAAATGAAACATAGCAAGACACCCATGAGCTTGAAGTGTGTAGCCAGAGGGACAGAACATAAATCTCGATGCAAATCGAGATTTTTTTTTCTTCGAGAGCATCTGTTTTCACGACTGGAGTAATGTGCAGAATTCTGGTCACAGTGAGGAACTCCTGTTTTCAGGAAAAGTTGCAGGGTACTAAGCAAATTTTGCTGCAATCAGGCACAGTCAACATGATTTTGTGAAAAGGACACATCATGTTTGACTAACTTATTAGAGTTACCTGAGGAAGTAACATGCAACAAGAATAAAGGGGAACCTGTGACTGTGCTGCACTTAGTAGGTTAGAGGGCACAATTCTCCAGAAAAGTTTCTAAGTGCGGTAGCGAGCGGGAAATGCCGCGAGCTTCCGGCGCTCAGCCCAGCAAGGCCGACAATGTAACTGAACCTTAATTGGTCCACTTAACGAGGCCTCATGGGCTTCTCGCTGCAAATGAAGGCTCGCCAGCTGATTCGCCAGCACCGCGCTCGCCAGCGCCCCGCTAACAAGGTCGAGCAACACTGAAGCTGCACTTGCTCAGCCAACCTCAGCCAGCTCGCAACAACGGCACCGAGGAGACTGGCTCCAAGATTCGGAGATGCTGACCTGGGGAGACATACAGATGCTGTGGAGGCCAGGAGGGATGTCCTGTTTCCCCGAGGGAGAGTCAGCCACAAGGCAGCCAGTGCTGCCTGGGATGAGGTGGCGGCAGCTGTCAGCTTGGGGAGTGTGACCAGGAGGACTGGCCTCCAGTGCCGTAAGATGGTCAACAACCTACAACAGGCAGCACGTGTGAGTAGACACCAACACCCCCCAAGAGAATATTCTCCCCTAACCCCCCATGTGACCCCAACCCTTCCTCCAACCCCCCTTCAGCCCCCCTAACCCTCCCTTCAGTCCTACCCCCCACACTGTGAACCATGCGTGTGGATAACAATGCCCTCTCTGTTTCTCCTCAGGAAAAGCTCTCCCATAATCGGCGGGAGAGGGCCCAGTCTGGCGGTGAGGTGCCGGACTTGAGAATCTTCACCTCCTTTGTGGAACAGGCCCTGGAGGTGACTGGTGCGGCCGAGGACAGATCGGTCACCCACGCGGAGGTTGGCGGATGCCGCAGAGGTGAGGAACCACCGGGCTCCAACCAGAGGACCTGTCAAATGTGAGTTGTTATTGCCAAACTGACTGACCCATCCCTCCCATTGACCACATCTCCATTCTCCTGCACATCCTCAGCCGACAGTGCCGGACCATCACAGGCGGCACCCTCTCCTGACTCCGTGGAGAACACCCCATGGAGAGCTCCGAGGTTGCAACCATTATAGTCGCAACACAACTGTCGCCCCCACCCTCCACCAGCGCAAAGACACACACCTTGGTGGGACATGTTAGCGGACAGGCTTCGGGGGCATAATCTGGTGAGCACCACACTGCTGCTGAGGGGCTGGTTTAGCAATGGATGGTTTAGCACGGGCTAAATAACTGGCTTTTAAAGCAGGCCAGCAGCGTGGGTTCAATTCCTGTACCAGCCTCCCCGAACAGGCGCTGGAATGTGGCGACTAGGGGCTTTTCACAGGAACTTCATTTGAAGCTTACTTGTGACAATAAGCGATTTTCATTTTTATTTCATTTCATGTACATGAGATGGAGGCAGGAGCCCCCAGGCAGGACTCAGTGGGACGGCTGCTGGATCCTCGGACCCAGCTGGGTCCCAGCCTGATGCTGAGCCTGTGGTATAGAGGGGGATGGGACGTTTCGGCGTGGCCAGTTCGGCGTGGCTGATTTTGCGTGGCCAGTTCGGCGTATCCGATTCGACGGAGGCATTTTTTGGTGGAGGGACGTTTCGGCGTCTAATTACCGAATTAGTTAAATCAGTAGACCCTATTGAATTCCTGAGGGGTATTGCTCATAATTACGAAATGAAGAAGTAATTTCTAAGATTAAATAGCTTTACTAGGTTTTTTAATTAATTGGTTTTTATAATACAGTTTTAGCAAAATTTTAAAGACAGTTTAAATATTTTAAATATAGAGATGCTGATGACGTCAAAATGTCCTGGCGCCTAAACGGCTGCGCCGAATAGTCCAATTATTTCCCGGACGCCGAATCGGCCACGCCGAATCAGCTACGCCAAATGGGCTACGCCGAAACGTACCAAACCCGGTATAGAGGTACTCAGAGCTGATGGAGACAATAGGGTGCAGCCGGGACATTCAGGTGAAGATGTCAATGTCACTCCAGCAGATCTATAGCTGAGTGAAGGAGTCCCAGAGGCTAAGGGCGCAGGAGATGGTGCCAGCAATGAGTGGCACCGAGGTCAACACTGTTAGGGTGGCGACCACAGTGGACAGCCTGGTGCACGACGTCGGCACAATGAGTGAAAGTGTACTAGGCGTCGCGCAGTCGGTGACGGCCATGGCTGAGAGTCGCGGCAGAATGTCTGACTCGCTGGAGGATGTCACCCAATACCAGGCTGACCTTGATGACGTTCTGCGGGATATGTCCCAGTCGCAGGTGGGCATCGCTGATGCACTGCAGAGCATGTCCCAATCACTGAGGAGCTTCACCAATGGCGTCGACATGATGGTGCGGACCATGGGGAGTCTCCAGGGCTTGCAGAGCCAGATGCTGCAGGGACAGCCGGGGCTTAAACCAGCTGCCCCTCTGTTCCAGGGTGAACCCCAGGGCCCTCTGGGCACCGACCGAGAAGAGGGGGCACTGAGTGCCAATCTGAACCCGTCCCATGGAGTGGCGATGGTGGCCACCAGCTCTCCAACTTCTGTGCATGTGCCGTCGACAAGTGAGCCGGGTCCTCTGGCCCCAGAGCCCACAGAGAACACCCGCCAGGGGCATCGAAGGCCATGCAACAAGGTAAGCAGTTGGCTGACTCCAGCTTTGATGTACATTCTAGGGAAACACCTGCACGTAGTGTTAGAGCTAGGAGGGCCAAGCACGTTGAGGATCATTGAGGGCACCGGGTGAGAGGGTAGAGGTTGAAATGGGGTGGGTAGGGGGTGGGAAGGGAGGCGGTGGGGGATGGGGAGGTGGCACCATTGGGAGTGGGGTATTGCACAACATATTAAACACCTTTTTGCACAAGTACTATGATGCCTCTGTCACTTTCTTCCTCAATGCAGGCTGAGCTCCGGATCCTTTGCCCATCTCTTCAGGCATTCCCCCCCCTTCCCGTGGCACTCACCATGCTCCGGCTGTGGGCATGTCCCCGAAGCTGTGTCCCATTGCCTGGGTATTCGGACGTTGCGTGTGTGGTATTGCCTCCCACAGTGTTCAAGCACAGGGTCCAGGTATCAGGGTGTGATTGGGATGCTAGGCAATGAGTCCCAAATGCTACATGGCCCGCCCACCCATGGGAATCCGCTTGGCATGTGTGAAGTGCTCACATAACCACGACTGCCAATTCCCTATTAGCCTGTGAGCAAAGATGGCTGCTCACCTCCTCGGCTCCCCACAGAAGCCCTTTCATCAGGTTCACATTTTGCAAAAGGAGTACTAATCGGCGCCAATGTGAACACTTGCTGGGGAGGCTGTTGAATGATGAGAGGCTGTTGGATGTGGGGTGGCTCCCGTTAATTGTATGGAAATTGGGCTTAAGTGGTGATAGTTGGTTTCTCGCCACGCAACGGCGAGATCCCGATTTCGCCTCCCGGAGTGGGCCAATTCCATCACAAACTGTTTGGCAACTGGCGTGGTTCTCGCTTTTGGCCTCTTCCACTATTCACCGGCCTTGTTTCACTTGAGCGAGAGCGTAACTAGGCCGGAGAATCGCGCCCAGAGTATTGGTCAGCGAATAAGAAACAAAACATGGGAATAAATGGGTCAGTTTCAAGTTATCAGGTTTTAACAGGTAGAGTGCCACAGTGATTAGGGGGCCGGTTTACCTCAGTTGACTGGACAGCTGGTTCGTGACGCAGAGCGAGGCCAACAGCACGCGGTTCAATTCCTGTACCGGCTGAGGTTATTCATGAAGGCTCTGCCTTCTCAACCTTGTCCCTCGCCTGAGGTGTGGTGACCCTCAGGTTAAATCACCACCAGTCAGCTCCCCCCCCCCCCCCCTCAAAGGAGACTGCAGTCTATGGTCATCTGTGTCTATGGTGACTTTAAGTGCCGGGGCCTCAATTATTTACCATCCACGGGCTAGTTTTACTGACCACCCCACCACATGTTTTTCGGTAGCGGAGATGGCCCACCAGTGGGATCTACCGATCCCGCCATTGTCAATGGCATTTCCCGTTGACAATACCTCTCATCGCCGGGAAACCTGTGTACCAGCGTGGGACCGGAATATTCAGCCGGCATGAACAGGCGAAGGATCACGTCGAAAATCTATGACTTGGATGAAGGGACTGAATGTTGCGTTGCTCAGTATGCCGATGACACACAGGAAAATAAGTTCTGAAGAGGACATAAAGATTTTGAAAAGGGATCTCGATGGGTTAAGTGAGTGGGCAAACATTTGGCAGACGGGGTATAATTTGGAAACTGGTCCACTTTGGCGGGAAGAAGCAGCATATTATTTAAATGAAGAGAGATTGCAGACCGGGACAAATCTGGTATGTAAATCACAAAGATCTAGGACGCAGGTATAGCAAGTGATTAGGGTGGCATGGTGGCAGCATGATTTGCACTACTGCCTCACAGTGCCAGGGACCCGGCTTCAATTCCGGACTTGGGTCGCTGTCTTGTGTGGAGTTTGCACTTTAGAACATAGAACATAGAACACTACAGCGCAGTACGGGCCCTTCGGCCCTCAATGTTGCGCCGACCCGTGAAACCATCTGATGCCTATCTGACCTACACTATTCCATTTTCATCCATATGTCTATCCAGTGACCACTTAAATGCCCTTAAAGTTGGCGAGTCTACTACTGTTGCAGGCAGGGCGTTCCACACCCCTACTACTCTCTGAGTAAAGAAACTGCCTCTGACATCTGTCCTATATCTCTCACCCCTCAATTTAAAGCTATGTCCCCTCGTGTTGGTCATCACCATCCGAGGAAAGAGACTCTCACTGTCCACCCTATCTAACCCTCTGACTATCTTATATGTCTCTATTAAGTCACCTCTCAGCCTTCTCCTCTCTAACGAAAACAACCACAAGTCCCTGAGCCTTTCCTCGTAAGACCTTCCCTCCATACCAGGCAACATCCTAGTAAATCTCCTCTGAACCCTTTCCAAAGCTTCCACATCCTTCCTATAATGTGGTGACCAGAACTGCACGCAGTACTCCAGGAGCAGCCGCACCAGAGTTATGTACAGCTGCAGCATGACCTTGTGGCTCCGAAACTCAATCCCCCTACTGATAAAGGCTAGCACACCATATGCCTTCTTAACAGCCCTATTAACCTGGGTGGCAACTTTCAGGGATTTATGTACCTGGATGCCGAGATCTTTCTGTTCATCTACACTACCAAGAATCTTGCCATTAGCCCAGTACTCTGCATTCCTGTTATTGCTTCCAAAGTGAACCACCTCACACTTTTCCGCATTAAACTCCATCTGCCACCTCTCAGCCCAGCTCTGCAGCTTATCTATGTCCCTCTGTATCCTATAACATCCTTCAGCACTATCCACAACTCCACCGACCTTCGTGTCATCTGCAAATTTACTAACCCATCCTTCTACACCCTCTTCCAGGTCATTTATAAAAATGACAAACAGCAGTGGCCCCAAAACAGATCCTTGCGGTACACCACTAGTAACTGAACTCCAGGATGAACATTTGCCATCAACCACCACCCTCTGTCTTCTTTCAGCTAGCCAATTACTGATCCAAACCGCTAAATCACCTTCAATCCCATACTTCCTTATTTTCTGCCGTGTCTGTGTAGGGGTGCTCCGGTTTCATCCCACAGTCCAAAGATGTGCAGTTTTGGTGGATTGGCCATGTTAAATTGCCCCTTAGTGTCCAAAGAAGATGTGTAGGTAATGTTAAGGGGTCGTTGGGATAGGGCGGGGCGGGGGGGGGGGGGGGGGGGGGGGGGCGAGTGGGCTTGGATGGAGTGCTCTTTCGTGGGCTCGGTGCGGACTTAATGGGCCGAGTGGCCTCCTTCTGCGCTGTGGGGATTCTAATAGAAGGAAGACAAATCGGATGTTTCTGTCTATCTCAAGTGGAACGGAATATAACAATAATCTTTATTATTGTCACAAGTAGGCTTACATTAACTCTGCAATGAAGTTACTGTGAAAATCCCTTAGTCGCCACACTCCAGTGTCTGCTCGGGTATACAGAGTGGGAATTCCGAATGTCCATTATACAGGCTATTGGTGAGGCCACAAGTGGTGTACTGTGTACAGTTTTGGTCTCCATATTTATCAAAGGCTTTCATTCCATTAGAAGCAATATAGAGAAGGCTGACTGGTCTGATTCCTGGAATGACAAGGTTATCTTATGAAGGAAGGTTGGACAGTTGGGTCTGTGTCCATTGGAGTTTGGAAGAATAAGAGGCGATCTTATTGAAACATGCAAGATCCTCAGGGGTGTTATGTTATGCTGTTTGATGAACATAAGTTGCTACTGACCATAGATGACGTTGAAAGACACTCCAGTCCTTGAAGTAAGTTGAAAGGATTTATTCAGCAACAACAACTAGATAAATGAGTTTGACACTCTGCTGATCTAACTCTAGTAACTCGGTGATAATGACGAACTGTACAACTGGGATCTAGGCCACATGTGGCGTTCCAGCCTGAAATCTAAACTATTCTGGTGCTAATCCTACAGTCGCTGCCAGGAGTGACAGGGAGGGTCTAGTGTGTGTCTGGTTTTATAATGTGTTGTGTAATGCCCTCTAGTGTTCTGATTAACCCCTTAGTTACAGGTCAGTTTACATATCATTATAAGGGGACTTGACAGGGTGGATGCTGAAAGGATATTTCCCTTATGCAAGAGACTAGAACTCAGGCACACAGTTCAAAAGTCAGGGTTCTCTCATTTAAGATGGAGGTTGGGAGAATGGTTTTCTCTCAGAGGGTTGTAAGTCTATGGAACTCTTCGCTAGGGAAGAGTGGACTGGGGAAGGTGGGACCTGTACAAGATGGATGGTCTCTGAACCACAGCAGGACTAACATCCTTGTTGGCAAGTCTGCTAGTGCTTTTGGGAGGAGTTTAAACTAATTTGGCAGGGGGAGGGGGCGCAGACTGTTAGCAGAATAGCGACACAGCACAACACAGACAAGCAATCAAGTCAGAGGGAATACAGCGGTAGTAAATTTCAAGGGAATAAGACAAGGCTGGATTGTAATTATATGTATAATCTAAGGAGACTAAAGGGTTAACAAGATGATGTTCATGGCTATCAACACTAGATGACATCACTAAGTAGTCTGACAAAAGGCTGCGTCTCTAAGAATTCTGGGAGAAGCTGATGGAGAAGGATAGTGTGAGGTTGAGATAGAGTGTTGGTTGTTGATTACTGTAAGAATAGATTCAATACTGTTATTTTGTTAGCTGTTACTCAGGAGAGTATGCCAAACATTTAAAGTAGCGTAAAATAAACTAGCTTTATTTTAAATGCATAGCTTGATGTTCTTTGTAAACATCACGGCGTTTAGCTACCTTGGAGAACAATACAAGGAAAATTACATGGTACCAGGTAATTACTGAAGAAATTTGGCTAAAATTAGATAGAATTTAAGAAGAAAAAAAATCAGCACGCGCTCAGATTTAGACGGCAAGACTGCTTCCAGGCCTGTTGCATCAACTCACACAGATAAGTCGCGTCCTCATGGAGAAACTGCAGACTCTGAAACAGTTCCGTACTTCTGGTAAAATTAATGCCAGGAACATTACATGGATGGCCTTTACTTTCATGCCAGGATTATTAGAAGTAAAACAGATGAGTTAAGGGCGAGGATTGACACATGGAATTGTAACATAGTAGCAATCCGGACACGTGGTTGAGGGAGGGGCAGGCTTGGCAGCTCAACATCCCGGGATATAGACTCTTCACGCAAGACAGAGGAGGGGGTAAAAGAGGTGGAGTCATTGCGTGACTAGTTAAGCAGTCAGCTATTGCAGCAAGGAGAGATAATTGGAGGGTGTATCAAATGAAGCTTTGTGGGTAGAGTTTAGGAATAAAAAAGGGACAGTCACTTTGCTAGGTGTTTATTATAGGCCCCAGATAGTCAGTGGGAAATTGAGGAGCAAATATGCTCGCTGTTCGCAGAGGTGTGTAAAGATATATATATTTTTTAAGAGTACCCAATTCATTTTTTTCAATGAAGGGGAAATTTAGCGTGGCCACTCCACCTACCCTGCACATCTTTTGGGTTGTGGGGGCGAAAGCCACGCAAACATGGGGAGAATGTGCAAATTTCACACGGACAGCGACCCAGAGCCGGGATCGAACCTGGGACCTCCGCGCCGTGAGGCTGCAGTGCTACCCACTGTGCCATCATGCTGCCCCTAGGTGTGTAAAGATAATAATAGGATAACTATATTAAGTGATTTCAACTTTCCCAACATTAATTGGGATAGTCAACATGTTAAGGGCTTGAATGGAGTGAAGGTTTTAGAATGAAAACAGGAGAACTTTTTAGCTCAATATGCAGAGGGTCCAACAGGGACAGTGCAATGCTGGACCTAATTCTGGAGAATGAAGCCGGTGGTTGATGTGATGGTGAGGGAGAACTTTGGTGACAGTGACCACAACATGGTGCAATTTAAGTTTGTTATGGAACAAGAATAGACAAGTTGCAAAAAAAGGTTTTGAATTGGGGAGAGCGGATTTTAGTAAAATAAGGCAGGATCTGGCTAAGGTAGACTGGAAAGAGTTACTGGATGTTATTTACAGCACAGAAGAAGGCCATTCGGCCCATCGTGCCTGCATCAGCTCCCAAAAGAGCTACCTAGCTAGTCCCATTCCCCAGCCCTATCTCCGAAGCCCTCTAAATTCATCACTTTCAAATATATATCCAGCTCTCTTTTGAAACCTCCTATGGAATCCACCTCCACCACTCTCTCAGGCAGCGCATTCCAAACCCCAACAACTCTGAATAAAGAAGTTTTCTCTCATCTCATTCCTGGCTCTCTTCCTGACCATCTTGAAATTGTGACTCCCAGTCATGGACATACCAACTAGTGGAAACAGAATATTCTCTTTACCCTGTCAAAATTGTTCATAATTTTGAACACCTCAATAAGGTCACCTCTTAATCTTCTCTGCTCCAAGGAGAACAAGCCCAATTTCTACAATCTTTCCTTGCATCTAAAATTCTTCATTCCTGCTGTCATTCTAGTAAATCTCCTTTGCACTCTCTCCAGGGCTTTGGCACCCTTCCTTAAATAAAATGGAGAAATCTACAGAAGAGCTGTGGGGGTTGTTCAAAAAGGAAATGGGGGAGGATACAAGCCCAACATGTTCCCTCGAGGGTAATAGGCAAGAGTAACAGGCCTAGAGAACCATAGATGACCAGAGATATTCAGGATACGTTGACAAGGAAAAGAGAGGCTTTTAGCACGTATAGGGGGAACAAATTAGCGGAGACATTAGAGGGGGGACAGAAAGTGCAGAATGGAGCTTAAGAAAACAATTAGGAGAGCAAAGAGGGAATATGAGAATGCTCTGGCTGGTAAAAGTAGAGACAATCCCAAGATATTCCATAAATGTATCAATGGGAAGAGGGTAACTAGGGAAAGAGTATGGCCCATTAGAGACTGGGGGTGGGGGGGATATGTGGGTGGAACCAGAGGACATTGGTAGGGTGCTGAACAAATATTTCGCATCTACCTTCACACAAAAAATGAGGAGGTGGATATAGAACTCAGAGAGACAACTGTAAGGTTTTTGAGCAAATTGTCACAGGGAATGACAATATATTGGAGGTGTTGGCAGGTTTAAAAGTTGACAAATCTCCAGGTCCGGATGAGTTGTGTCCCAGGATGGTGTGGGAGTTGAGGGAGGAGATTGCAGGGGTTCTGACCCAAATTTTTAATTCCTCTGTGGCCACAGGGGAGGTGCCAGAGGACTGGAGAACAGCTTATGTGGTCCCACTATTTACAAAAGGTTATAGAGATAAGCCAGGGAACTACAGAGCAGTGAGTTTCACATCAGTGGCAGGGAAACTATTGGAGAAATTTCTGACAGGATCTATCTTCACTTGGAGAGGTAACGTTTGGTTAGGAATAGTCAGCATGGCTTTGTCAGAGGGAGGTCATGCCTAACAAATTTGATTACATTTTTTTTGAGTAGGTGAGGGTAGTGCAATTGATGTAGTTCACATGGATTTCAGCAAAGCCCTTGACAAGGTCCCACATGAGAGACTTATAAAGAAGGCAAATACACATGGGATACAGGGTAATTTGGTGCGGTGGATTCAAAATTGGATAGTGACTGGGAGCCAGAGTCCAGTGGAGTACCACAAGGATCTGTGCTGGGTCCTCTATTGATTGTCATTTATATAAACAACATAGATGACTATGCAGGGGGCAGAATCAGTAAGTTTGCGGTTGACACTGTGGATCTGTGACACAAAGACTGGCCAGGTGGTTAAAAGTGAGGTTGAGTGTCTTAGATTACAGGAAGACATAGACGGGATGGTCAAATGGGCAGCAAAGTGGCAGATGGAATTTAACCCTGAAAAGTGTGAAGTGACACATTTGGGGGGGGGGGGTAATTTGACAAGTATTCAATGAATGGCCTGACACTGGGAAGTTTGGTTGAACAAAGGGACCTTGGCGTGCTTGTCCATAGATCTCTGAAGGCAGAAGGGCAGGTTAATAGGGTGGTGAAAAAGGCATATGGTACACTTGCCTTTATCAATCGAGGCATAGATTACAAAAGCAGGAAGGTCATGTTGGAGTTATATAGAAGTTTGGTGAGGCCACAGCTGGAGTACTCTGTGCAATTCTGGTCACCACATTGTAGGAAGGATGTGATTGCACTGGAGGGGGTGCAGAGGTGATTCACCTCTGATGTTGCCTGGGATGGAACATTTAAGTTATGAAGAGAGGTTGGATAGGCTTGGGTTGTTTTCGTTGGTGCAGAGAAGACTGGTGACCTGACCGAGGTGTACAGGATTATGAGAGGCATGAACGGGATAGTGAGCTGCTGTTCCCCTTAGTTAAATATCAGTCAGAAGCAGACACAAGTTCAAAGTGAGGGGCAGGAGGTTCAGGGAGGATTTGAGGAAAAGCCTTTTTACCCAGAGGGTGGTGACAGTCTGTAATACACTGCCAGGCTGGCAGGAGCAATGTCTGGGTGCCAGTTCAAGGATGCCCATATGCCAGGGTGCCACAGCCAATAGCAAGGGGCTGAGGGGGGGCCATGCCCATGAAAGGATGGTGGAGAGGGGCTGGAAGGGTGGAGGGTGTGCAGGATAGGTAACCTCTGTGACGTTGAGGGGAGTGATGGGTGAGAGACCTGGCAGGGGAGGGGCCTGTAAATGGGCATGGGAAGGCATGAAGAGGGGTCCCACCAGGGACCCCATAGTAGGGTGTCCTCACTTGGGGGTGTGGGGTCGTGTCCATGTGTGTGGGGCGTGACATTGGCAATGGGAGGAGACCTACAAGCTCACTTAGAGATCGGGACACCCTTTCAAAATGGCGGCCTGATCTCAGGGTTCAGCTCCCCAGTGCGAAAAAAAATTGTGGGCTAATCCGGTGAGAAACTCCCCAGGACCCCAAAAAGTGACTCAGTGTCATTGAATAGCGGTGGGGAACATGCCGGCAGAGCCTGCGGGAAAATCCCTGAAATACCAGCCACAAGTGAAATTGGAACTTGTTGGGGAGAATCGCGCCCTCAGTTTCTGAACTACAAGGAAAGATTAGGCAAATTGGAAATTTTCAGAGTGGAAGAAGAAAGATTCAAGGGAACCCTTTCCGGCATTTGTTGAAGTATATAAAATGAACATTAATAAACGGTTTGTAACATGCACGCTCTCAAAAGGAGAGATGAACAGAAAGTTATTCAGAATAAACTGCCCAAAGCTAGTGGAAGTACCTCGTGTCAGTACATTCAGTAGGGACATAGATAGGTTTCGACCCAAACCAGCGATTTAGGGATATAGACGAAAGCTCATTGTTTTAAAAACATTGAAACCGGTTATTTGGGCCTTAATGTACATTGCTAACTTTCACCCCTCCCCGTGATTTTCCCATACCTGATGAAGAATTTTCTGACCCTATCTCACTGCTGAGACAATATGCATCTTGTTTCTACTTCACAGGTCCATTGATTAAATTAGCATAACAATGGCCAATGCTTTTTACAATCAAGACAGTACCTATGGGGAGATAGTGTTAAATTCCACGAAGCACAATTAACCTGTCACCTTGTCTTAGTTTACACAACACAAGTTCAGCACCATGGGTAGTCTGGTGTTCTTACTAATTAGAGTACTCAGAATGAATTTGTTCCACTAATTGAGGAAATTTAAACCTATCTGAAGACCATGAAAATTAGATACCAGCCACGGAGAAGTTACAATCTGTGGTATTTTATTTCTCTGTGTATATTCATCCCTTACAATCTATATCATTGTTACACTACCATTTCAAGTAAAATATTAACGCAAGGTCCTTCATACCAATTGCTTTGATTACATGAAAGTAACATCCAGGACATTTAAGCCATAGCAGTTAGGGACACAGGACCAGAAGTAGGCCATTCAACCCCTCGCTCCACTTCTGCCATTCAATGGTTGTGGTGGTTGGAGGTCAATCATCTCAGCTCCAGGCCATCACTGCAGGAGTTCCTCAGGATAGTGTCTTCAGCTCAACCATCTTCAGCTGCATCACCAATGACCTCCCTTCCATCATAAGGTCAGAAGTGGGGATGTTTGCAGATGACAGCACAATGTTCAGCTCCATTTGCGACTCCTCAAATAATGAAGCAGTCCATGTCCAAATGCAGCAAGACCTGGACAATATCCAGGCTTGGACTGACAATTGGCAAGTAACATTCCCACCACACAAGTGCCAGGCAATGACCATCTCCTGCAAGAGAGGATCTAACCACCCCCCTTTGACATTCTATGTCATTACCATTGCTGAATCCCCCACAATCTACATCCTGGGGGTAACCATTGATCAGAAACTGAACTGGACTAGCCATATTCATATTGTGGCTACCAGGGCAGGTTAAAATTTGGAATCCTATGGTGAATAACTCTACTCCCGATGAACAATGGCAGCCGTGTGTACCATCTACAAGATGCACTGCAGTAACTCACCAAGATTCCTAAGCCACCTTCCAAGCCCATGACTGCTACCATCTAGAAGGACAAGAGCAGCAGGTACCTGGGAACCCCACCAGCTGGAGGTTCCCCTGCAAGTCACTCACCACCCTGACTTGGAAATATATTGCAATTCCTTCACTGTTGCTAGGTCAACATCCTGGAACTCCCTGCCTAACAGCACAGTGGGTGTACCTACACCTCCGGGACAGCAGCGGTTCAAGAAGGCAGCTAACCACCACCTTTACGGGAGCACAGTGGTTAGCACTGTTGCTTCACAGCTCCAGGGCCCTGGGTTCGATTCCCGGCTTGGGTCACTGTCTGTGCGGAGTCTGAACATTCTCCCCGTGTCTGCGTGGGTTTCCCCCGGGTGCTCGGGTTTCTTCCCACAGTCCAAAGATGTGCAGGTTAGGTGGATTGGCCGTGTTAAATTGCCCTTAGTGTACAAAAAGGGTAGGTGGGGTTACTGGGTTACGGGAATAGGGCGGAGTTGTGGACTTGGGTAGGATCCTCTTTCCAAGGGCCAGTGCAGACTCGATGGGCCAAATGACCTCCTGCTGCACGGTAAATTATAGGGACGGGCAATAAATGCTGCCTTAACCAGCGATGCCTACATCCCATAAAAGAAGCTTTAAAAAAATTAGATCATATTTTATCTCCAATCTTACCCTTGGTTCCATATCCCTCAATACCGTCACCTAATAAAAATCTATCAATCTCAATTTAAAAAAAATTTTTGGTTGCCCACCCTCTCTCCCTCACTCCTCCTCAGGCCTGGCCCGGAGGTTGAGAGTCACCCTGCTGCTCCCCTCGATGGCCGTTAGCCAGTGCCTCCTCCTCGCCTCGCTGTGGCGATGCGCTGGCACAGTTGTTAGCACTGCTGCATCACAGCGCCCGGAGCCCGGGATCAATTCCGGCCTTGGGTGACTGAGTGGAGTATACACGTTCTCCCTGTGTCTGTGTGGGTTTCCCCCAGCTGCTCCGGTTTCCTCCCACAGTCCAAAGGTGCACAGGTTAGGTGCATTGGCCATGCTAAAAACCTGCTCCTTAGTGTCAAAAAAGCACAGGTTAGGTAGGGGGTTGGGACTAGGTAGGGTGCTCTTTCAGAGGTCTGGTGCGGACTTGATGGGCCAAATGGCTTCCTTCTACACTGTAGGAATTCTATGGTTCAATTTTGACACTGACAAATATGGTTTGAGAGACTTCCAGCAGCAATTCCTGATAACAGCCTAGCTCCAATTTGTAGGTTAAGCCACTTTAAATACACAAAGTAAATTACTGACTGCAAGAGATTATACAATACCGCAGTGCACAATTCAAAGGGAGATAGTTGAGACAGTTTGCTATAGGTAAGAAAACTCACTTTAATCCAGCATCACCTTTGAGGAGACGTTTAAAATGTGTGGACAGAATCAGGCAGGAAATCCTATTACAGAGAAAACCTGTAAGTTGATCTCAACACAACGCTGCGACAGAGAGAAGCCATAACGCTGGCCTTTCTGTTAAAGTTTATATGTAACCTGAGCATGAACCTGAAAAAGTGCCAACTGTTAAAGTGGCAATGGGGATGAAGCGATAGGGTGCTCTTTCAGAGGGCTAGTGCGGACTTGATGGGCCAAATGGCTAAGGTAAATATTGGTCTTTTAGACGATGAGAAGGGAGATTTAATAATGGGAGATGAGGAAATGGCTGAGGAACTGAACAGGTTTTTTGGGTCGGTCTTCACAGTGGAAGACACAAATAACATGCCAGTGACTGATAGAAATGAGGCTATGACAGGTGAGGACCTTGAGATGATTGTTATCACTAAGGAGGTAGTGATGGGCAAGCTAATGGGGCTAAAGGTAGACAAGTCTCCTGGCCCTGATGGAATGCATCCCAGAGTACTAAAAGAGATGCCTAGGGAAATTGCAAATGCACTAGTGATAATTTACCGAAATTCACTAGACTCTGGGGTGGTCCCGGCGGATTGGAAATTAGCAAACATGACACCACTGTTTAAAAAAGGAGGTAGGCAAACAGCAGGTAATTATAGGCCAGTGAGCTTAACTTCAATAGTAGGGAAGATGCCGGAATCTATCATCAAGGAAGAAATAGCAAGGCACCTGGATGAAAATTGTCTCATTGGGCAGATGCAGCATGGGTTCATAAAGGGCAGGTCGTGCCTAACTAATTTAGTGGAATTTTTTGAGGACATTACCAGTGCAGTAGATAATGGGGAGCCAATGGCTGTGGTATATCTGGATTTCCAGAAAGTCTTTGACAAGGTGCCACACAAAAGGTTGCTGCATAAGATAAAGATGCATGGCATTAAGGATAAAGTAGTAGCATGGATAGAGGATTGGTTAATTAATAGAAAGCAAAGAGTGGGGATAAATGGGTGTTTCTCTGGTTGGCAATCAGTAGCTAGTGGTGTCCCTCAGGGATCAGTGTTGGGCCCACAATTGTTCACAATTTACATAGATGATTTGGAGTTGGGGACCAAGTGCAATGTGTCCAAGTTTGAGTGATAATGCAAAAAGTGCAGAGGATACCGGAAATCTGCAGAGGGATTTGGATAGGTTAAGTGAATGGGTTAGGGTCTGGCAGATGGAATGCAATGTTGACAAATGTGAGGCTATCCATTTTGGTAGGAATAACAGCAAAAGGGATTATTATTTAAATGGTAAAATATTAAAACATGCTGCTGTGCAGAGACCTGGATGTGCTAGTGCATGAGTCGCAAAAAGTTGGTTTACAGTTGTAACAGGTGATTAAGAAGGCAAATGGAATTTTGTCATTCATTGCTAGAGGGATGGAGTTTAAGACTGGGGAGGTTATGCTGCAATTGTATAAAGTGTTAGTGAGGCCACACCTGGAGTATTGTGTTCAGTTTTGGTCTCCTTACCTGAGAAAGGACGTACTGGCACTGGAGGGTGTGCAGAGGAGTTTCACTTGGTTAATCCCAGAGTTGAAGGAGTTGGATTATGAGGAGAGGTTGAGTAGACTGGGACTGTACTCACTGGAATTTAGAAGGATGAGGGGGGATCTTATAGAAACATCTAACATTATGAAGGGAATAGATAGAATAGATGCGGGCAGGTTGTTTCCACCGGCGGGTGAAAGCAGAACTAGGGGGCATAGCCTCAAAATAAGGGGAAGTAGATTTAGGACAGAGTTTAGGAAGAACTTCTTCATCCAAAGGGTTGTGAATCTATGGAATTCCTTGCCCAGTGAAGAAGTTGAGGCTCCTTGATTAAATGTTTTTAAGATAAAGATAGATAGTTCTTTGAAGAATAAAGGGATTAAGGGTTATGGTGTTCGGGCCGGAAAGTGGAGCTGAGTCCACAAAAGATCAGCCATGATCTCATTGAATGGCGGAGCAGGCTCGAGGGGCCAGATGGCCGGCTCCTGCTCCTAGTTCTTATGTTCTTATGATAGTTAGGGCGGTGGCACACAATTGGCTACAGCGTGCTGTCAACCAGTTTTACACTCAGTCTGAACTCATTTTTGATGTAGAAAATCAGCTGGATTTGTGGTGATCTTTGGGAGGTTGTCGTCAGGATGGAAAGCGTAGTGTTCACAAAAACACTTAATGCTATGTTTATCAACAAAAGCTACATTTATTTACACTACTTAAATTAAAGTTCAACACTTATTCCTATAGTAAACAAATAGATTATATTAAACTACACTAACACTCTCTATATACTCTAACTATAACTATATTCTATCCTCTCTAGCTCTCCTATGCACTTCACTCCAGTCTCCTCTCCTCTATCCCACTCTCCCCTGAAGCCTAAGAGTCAGTGCCTTTTACAGTACTGTCCCTAGCTCCATCTAGTGGCTAATTGTAACATTACATTAACTCTTCACATACTGTATCTTTCTATACTGTCACAGGATTGTCAGGTTCTGAGGGACAACTGGGTACAGCGTGCTCCACCAATTTTATCAACAAAATCAGCCACCCTTCAAAAAGAGTCCCAAATGTTTCTCACCTTATATTTGTTTTGGTGGAGTCAGAACATGCAGGAATTGCTTAATTTCCTGCCCTCCTGTATTGATGTGTTGTGGAAAGGCATTGGCTTGGTACGCACAGGGTTTAGGTAACTGCGGGCTGGATTTTAAAATGGAATGCAGTTAGTTAAATTTACAGTTAGCAATTTGGCTAGCCTCATTCCTCAACACTTTTCCCCATAGCATGTTATTTTCCTCTTTAGGTGCTTATCCAATTCCCAATTCCTGAATTGCACATTCTCTGTGTCGATCAGATCAATAACAAACCTCTTGCACCAGTTATCAGAGTTTTTCTGTGACGGTGACAACGCTGTTTTCGCCCTGTAAGCATCAGCCCTGAAATATTTCTGAACAATATTCATAGCATCTCTGTCTTCCTAATAAATAATTCAAACTTTCGGAGAAAATTCATTTCCAAGCACAAACAGGATGTAATGTGCCTGAGGCCTGTTGGGAAGTGAGTGGTTGTGAAGAAAGTAGCTGTCAATTTATCATTCTTGGGCTTTGCTATTTGAAGTCACAAGGAAACATTTCAAGAGTGTACACTCTTGTTCTTTGAACATGTATAGGAATCCAACGTGAGCTCTTTACATCGGATGTTGCTAATCAAGGGAATTCAACGTTAAATTAGCTTTGGTCTCACTTTAGCCACAGAAAGGAGTGCTGCCTCACAGTGCCAGGAACCCAGGTTCGATTCCAGCCTTGGCTACTGTCTATGTGGAGTTTGCACATTCTGCCCCTGTCTGGATGGGTTTCCTCCAGGTAGCCCAGTTTCCACCCACAGTCCAAAGATGTGAAGGTTAGGTCGATTGGCCATACTAAATTGGCCCTTAGTGTCCAAAAGATGTTCAAGTTAGGCTGCGGGGAGGATGGGGGAGTGGACCTGGGTGGATTGAGCTTCTGGAGCGTTGATACAGAGTCGATGGGCCAAATGATCCTCTTCTGCAATGTACGGACTCTATAGAAAGGCGAATGAATTGGATTTGGATGAGGAACTTCTCCAGCAGAGTAAGGATTATCCTGCACAAGATTCTGCTCAGTTAACAATTCTGTACCAAAATTCTGCAATTAAGTGAGTGACTGAGCTCCTGCAATTTTGGAAGAATACTTTTGAATAGTTTAGCCCAATCACAAAATTAAATAGGTACTGACACGAACACACCTCATCTGTTTCGGTAATTGGCCATAGTCCACAATGGAGCATAGGCATATCTCTCCATTAGAAAGAGATAATTGGTTAGATATAATTTGAAGGGCACCACTCTGCAAACATTAGGGAAAGGTAAGTATGCAGGTCATGTTACAGTTGTATAGGACTTTGGTTAGGCCACATTTGGAATACTGCGTGCAGTTCTGGTCGCCACATTACCAGAAGGATGTGGATGCTTTGGAGAGGGCGCAGAGGAGGTTCACCAGGATTTTGCCTGGTATGGAGGGTGCTAGCTATGAAGAAAGGTTGAGTAGATTAGGATTGTTTTCATTGGAAAGACGGAGGTTGAGGGGGGACCTGATTGAGGTATACAAAATTATGAGAGGTATGGACAGGGTGGATAGCAACAAGCTTTTTCCAAGAGTGGGGGTGTCAGTTACAAGGGGTCACGATTTCAAGGTGAGAGGGGGAAAGTTTAAGGGAGATGTGCGTGGAAAGTTTTTTACGCAGAGGGTGGTGGGTGCCTGGAACGCTTTACCAGCGGAGATGGTAGAGACGGGCACGATAGCATCATTTAAGAAGCATCTAGACAGGTATATGAATGGGCGGGAACAGAGGGAAGTAGACCTTGGAAAATAAGAGACAGGTTTAGATAAAGGATCTGGATCGGCGCAGGCTGGGAGGGCCGAAGGGCCTGTTCCTGTGCTGTAATTTTCTTTGTTCTTTGTTCTTTGTAAAAGAGGCAGGGCCGCCATGAACCACCACAACTTGTGTGGGGATTGAACCTGCGACATTGAACATCATTCTATGTCATGTTCTGCCATCTAGCCTACTAACAGCCCCCCTCCCCGACAAACTGTTCAATTGACAGACATTTCTGTGGTTCTAAAAGTTAGCACAGAATTTACAGTGCAGAAGGAGGCCATTTGGCCCATCGAGTCTGCACCGACCCTTACAAAGAGCACCCTACTCAAGCCCACATACCTACCTATACCCAGAACCCACTTAACCTTTTTTTTGGACACTAAGGGCAATTTATCATGGCCAATCCACCTAACCCGCACATCTTTGGACTGTGGAGGGAAACCGGAGCACCCGCAGGAAACCCACGCAGACACAGGGAGAACGTGCAGATTCCCAGTGACCCAGCCAGGACTCGAACCTTCAACCCGGGAACTGTGAAGCAACTGTGCTAACCATTGTGCTACCGTGCTGCCCGTTATGAAGGAATATGTAGGATAGTCCAGACAAAAATTGAAATGCATTCTATAAGAAAGATATTCTTCACACAAACGGTTGTGAGAATGCAGAACAGCTGTTTAAGAAAGTCATCAATGCAAAGCTTCTATTTATACAGCCCCTTAATGTAATAAAAGAGGAGAATTGTAAAACAAAACATATTAATTGGAGTTTAGAAGAGTGAGAGGCGATCTCACAGAAACTTATAAAATTCTAACACGATTAGACAGGGTACATTCAGAAAGAATATTCCTGATGGTGAGGGAGACCAGAACTAGGGGGACATAGTTTGAAGATACAGGTAAACCTTTTAGGACTGAGGTGAGGAGGAAGTTATTCACCCAGAGGGTGGTGAATCTGTGGAATTCGCTACCACAGAAAGTAGTTGAGGCAAAAACATTATGTAATTTCAAGAAGGAATTAGATATAGCTCTTGTGGCTAAATTAAAGGACCAAAGGACATGGGGGGGAAGGCGGGATCAGGGTATTGAACTTAATGACCAGCCATGATCAGAATGAATGGCAGAGAAGGCTCGAAGGGCCGAATGGCCTCCTCCTGCTTCTATTTTCTGTGCCACATTAGGTGATATTAGGCAGATGACCAAAAGCTCAGTCAAAGTAGGTTTGTCGCAGCCCCTTAAACAAGAGAGGAGTGAGAAGAGGTGAGGGTTTGGTGGGAATTCTAGAGCTTAGGGCCTTGGCTGCTGGAAGCCTGGCCATCAATGCTGGAACAGTTAAAACTGGGGACACTCACAAGACAGAATTAGCAGGGTAGGGAGGGGTCAGGCCATGGAGAGATTTCAAAACAAGGATGAGAATTTTAAAAGTGAGATGAAATGAAATTAAATTAAAATCGCTTATTGTTACAGGTAGGCTTCAAATGAAGTTACTGTGAAAAGCCCCTAGTCGTCACATTCCGGCGCCTGTCCGGGGAGGCTGGTACAGCAATTGAACCGTGCTGCTGGCCTGCCTTGGTCTGCTTTAAAAGCCAGCTATTTAGCCCTGAGCTAAACCAGCCCCTGCTAAACCAGCCCCAGAGATGTTGAACTGGGAGCTAATATAGGTTGAGCAATCACAGATGTGATGGGTAATTGTGAAGTAAGGGTGGCATGGTGGCACAGTGGTTAGCACTGCTGCCTCACAGCACCAAGGACGCGGGTTCGATCCCGGCCCCAGGTCACTGTTCGTGTGCAGTTTGCACATTCATCCCAGGTTTGCGTGGGTTTCACCTCCAGACCCCAAAGATGTGCAGGGTAGGTGGATTGGCCGCGCTTAATTGCCCTTTAATTGGAAAATAAAGAATTGGGCACTTTAAGTTAAAAGAAAAATGGTGAAGTAAAGATTGAGAAGAAAAGAGGAGGAGATTTGGGATGATGACAGTTAAAGAGCTGCCACGGTTAACAAAATGGTGAAATAGGCTCAATGGACCAATTTGTCTCCGTCTCTTCCTTTCTTCCTCCCTGGCATCCCAACGACACCGCCCTCAACCAAACATAACCACCACCTCGACCCACCCTGCCCACCAACGACTTCATTCACCTGCCAATTCACCCACTAGCCACCTCACTCATCGGCCACCCCTCCGAACTATTGAAAGAACACATAAAATTATTAAATAGTTATATTGTTATCTTAATAGTTTTTCTAGTAAATTCTAAATGCTTTTAAAATCCTTTATTGGTTTTTGCACCCAAAGTAACTTAACTTTTAAAACGTTTTGGAAGGAATGGAAATGACTGGAATTAGTAGAAGTTTCTGACGCTGAATAGTTTTACCCAGGAGGTGAGGCCTACGTTGTGGACAGGGCCTGCACAATGCCTTTAACAGATTGTGGAATCTCTCGTTGCGTGGAGCTTAAATTGGCCTTGAAATTCCACCATTGTTTGGGCTGATTATGGACCAATTTTGACTGAAGTGTGCCAAAACAAAGCCAGCACAATCGAGCAGAAACACTGGGCCGCTAGACCAAATATGCATAAATTATAGATTGATGATTTGCAAATTAGATTTTCATGCAAAATGAAGATGTAAGACACAGGGCAGAATTCTCCCGAACCATGGTGCGTCGGAAAACCCGTCAGATGCTGACATGAAACTTATTTGCGTACATTAATGAGATGCAAACGAAGGCCAACCCTCCCCCCCACACCCCCATACCAGATTCTCCATGATGCCAGCGGGAAAACACGTTCAGAATGACGTGGCCTGCAGATGTCAGGATTGGTCTGAACAATGCCAGGGGCAGCCTCCCAATTTCAGGATAGAGACCACCCACAATTCTGAACCCTGGAATATCACAGCAGTGGGTGGGAGGAGCATCTGCAGATGGACCTTCCAGGTTTTAAAAATAAATTTAGAGTAGCCAATTCATTTTTTTCCAATTAAGGGGCAATTGAGCGCGGCCAATCCACCTACCCTGCATATCCTTGGGTGGTGGGGGCAAAACCAACGCAAACACGGGGAAAAGGTGTAAACTCCACACGGACAGTGACCCAGAGCCGGGATCGAACCTGGGACCTCAGCGCCGTAAGGCAGCAGTGCTAACCATTGTGCCACCGTGCTGGGTACCTTCCAGGTTAACTGTCCTGGGGGTGGTCCTTCTTCCAGCTTCAGATGTTCCACGAGATCTATCCTTGTTCTGAGGAGGTCCATCCTCCAGTCTCAAGAGTGTCCCTCGAGATCTAGCCTCATTTTGGTGTGGTTCACCTTCTTTCTTCAATCGTGGGTCAGTGATGTTGGGCGCATTTTCAACTTGGCACCCGGACACAATGGCGGACTTCGCGCCATCCAGGCTCGTCCTGTCACGGATACACGTAAAACACCCAGGTACGTTAATGAAGTGTGGGCCAGACGTTTTGGCAGGTTTTCCTTCCAGCCACCACAATGGGAAACGCTCCATGTTCCTACCTCCGCCACAGGATTTGTCTCAAAATAGGAGAATTCTGTCCAATAGATTCAGTGCTTTCCTTGAGCCTCAATTGTTTGCGCTGATTTTTTTGCTCACTTTGTGTTACTGCCAATACTGATTGGATTCACAGGGCTCTAACTCTCTGACTGGAAGATCAGCGCAACTTGCCATTTACGCTGTTCCCGGACATTCTTGGCCATGTCTCCATCTATAAGTTTGTTGATGACATGGCCTAGTGGGTCGGACCTCGAAAAACAATGAGTCAGAGGGACATAGAGAATCTTGTGGCATGGTGTAACAACAACAATCTCTCCCTCAAAGTTAGCAAAACTAAGCAGCTAGTCATTGACTTCAGGAAGCAAAGTGTCTGCATCAATGGTGCCGAGGTGGAGATGGTTAACAGCTTCAGATTCCTAGGTGTGCACATCACCAACAATCTGTCCTGGTCCACCCACGTCGACACTACAACCTAGAAAGCACAACACTGCACATACATCCTCAGGAAATTCAGCATGCCCACATTGGCTCTTACCAACGTTTACAGATGCACCATAGAAAGCATCCTATCTGGCTGCATCACAGCCTGGTATGGCAACTGCTCGGCACAAGACCGTAACAAACAACAGAGTCGTGAACACAGCACAGTCCAGCACAGTCCCATCCATTAACTCTGTGTACACCTCCCGCTGCCTTGGGAAAGCATAATCAATCCCCTCCCAAAGGGTTATTCTCTCTTCCAACCTCTCCCGTCGGTCAGGAGATACAAAAGTCTGAGAACACGCACTAACAGATTCAAAACAGATTCCTCTCCGCTGTTACCAGACTCCTGAATGACCCTCGATTGGACATAACTGATCTCTTCACACATCTTCTCTACTGAGTAGTACTGCACCCCATATGCTCACCCGATGTCTGTTTCTATGTATTTACATTGTGTATTTATCGTATGTCCTATGTTTCCCATGTATAGAACGATGTGTCTGGACTATACTCTCAGCAGAACAATACTTTTCACTGTACCTCACTTCCTAAAGGACTCTCTTATGGACTGATCTGATTAATACTACACTCCTGTATGCTTTACAGCAGCACGGTAGCATGGTGGTTAGCACAATTGCTTCACAGCTCCAGGGTCCCAGGTTCGATTCCCGGCTTGGTTCACTGTCTGTGCGGAGTCTGCACGTTCTCCCCTCGTGTGCGTGGGTTTCCTCCGGGAGCTCCGGCTTCCTCCCACGGTCCAAAGATGTGCAGGTTAGGTGGATTGGTCATGCTAAAATTGCCCTTAGTGTCCAAAAATTGCCCTGAGTGTTGGGTCGGGTGACTGGGTTATGGGGATAGGGTGGAGGTGTGGGATTGGTTAGGGTGCTCTTTCAAAGAGCCGGTGCAGACTCGATGGGCCGAATGGCCTCCTTCTGTAAATTCTATGATTCACTCGATGTCGGCGTCTATGTATTTAAATTGTGTACCTTGTGTTGCCCTATTACGTATTTTCTTTCCATGTACTAAATGAGCTGTTTGAGCTGCTCGCAGAAAAATACTTTTCACTATCCCTCGCTACACCTGACAATAAACAAATTCAACAAATCCAATCCAAATGACTTGGAAGCTGGCTGTGGACACGAGGAACACCGTTTGGTCAGCATTGAGAATGATTACGGCTGCATGTGTACAACAGCCAAGTAAACATAAGCAGGAAGAGAAAGGAGTCGAACACAATAGAACGCTATAGCTAAGAAGCAATCATCCAGCTCTTTTGGAAAGGTCGTGCAGGTGCAGATTTAAGCTCAGCAGCTAATTCTTAACTGACCTAATGTCAGGAACTGCGGCAAAAGATTATAATTACTGCTTCACTAGTAGCTGTGAAAATAACAGCAGCTATTGTTCAATTGCACTGACTTGTTGAAGGTATGTTGCAGGCATGTCACATTGCACGTGCAACACTTTGCAGACTTCAGGCACTGGTATGATGTTTCCAGGGGTGCCAGGTACTATCAAATGTATATTTACATGAACACTCTCGCAGTACAAAAGGAAGGTTTCAGATGATTTGTGTGGAGCCAGGTGAAGAATGAAGAGGAATGACTTAATGCCTCTTTCCCACTGTTGCTATGAGAGCCACAATCATTCCCCAGGCTGACCTGGGGTTTGCCTCACGACCCTGTCCCATCCAGTGTCAGCCGATGTTCCAAAAGAGAAGCCAAGAGCTTTACCACCTGGCTCTGCAAAGGCAACCTGTGTTTCTGCTGAGCTGTTCCCCCGACCGCCCGAACCCCCACCAATCTCTCCCTGCTCCCCATCCACAACTAGAGACCCTCAACCCTGGACTGATATACCTCCAGCTCAGGGACTGGTCTGTGCAAGAAAGGTCTTCCTCACATCCTCTATAGCTCTATACTATAGCTGGTTTAGCTATTGGGCTGGTTTAGCACAGTGAGTTAAACAGCTGGCTTGTAATGCCAGCAGGGCGGGTTCAATTCCTGTACCGGTCTCCCCGAACAGGCGCCGGAATGTGGCGACTAGGGGCTTTTCACAGTAACTTTATTTAAGCCAACGTGTGACAATAAGTGATTATTATTATTATACCAAAATCTTAAATTTCTGTTCCTTCATCCATTATCTATCAGCTAATTTGTTTAAACCAGTCATGATCTTGCACACCTCAATCAGGTCTCCCAGAAAACTCATTCCCGTCTCCCATCAGTAACACAAAATGTAAGTGAATCATTCCCGAACACTCAAGAGAATCATTCTTCTGACCATGTGACGCAAATATGACAGAACCTGGGACATTGGGTTTCGTGCTACGGATACCCACAATTTATGAGCATGAGAACATGAGAAATAGGAACAGGAATAAACCAAATAGTGCATTGAACCTGTTCCGCCATTCAATACCATTAGGGCTCATCTTGGATTGGATTGGATTTGTTTATTGTCACGTGTACCGAGGTACAGTGAAAAGTATTTTTCTGCAAGCAGCTCAACAGATCATTCAGTACATGGGAAGAAAAGGGAATTAAACAGAATTCAAGAAAATACATGAGAATACATAATAGGGCAACACAATATATACAATGTACTACATAAGCATCGGCATCGGATGAAGCAGACATGGGTGTAGTGTTAATGAGGTCAGTCCATAAGAGGGTCATTTAGGAGTCTGGTGACAGTGGGGAAGAAGCTGTTTTTGAGTCTGTTCATCCGTGTTCTCAGACTTCTGAATCTCCTGCCCGATGGAAGAAGTTGGAAAAGTGAGTAAGCCGGGTGGGAGGGATCCTTGATTATGCTGCCTGCTTTCCCCCGGCAGCGGGAGGTGTAGATGGAATCAATGGATGGGAGGCAGGTTCGTGTGATGGACTGGGCGGTATTCACGACTCTCTGAAGTTCCTTGCGGTCCTGGGCCGAGCAGTTGCCATACCAGGCTGTGATGCAGCCCGATAGGATGCTCTCTATAGTGCATCTGTAAAAGTTGGTAAGGGTTAATGTAGACATGCCAAATTTCCTTAGTTTCCTGAGGAAGTAAAGGCGCTGTTGTGCTTTCTTGGTGATAGCGTCGACATGAGTGGACCAGGATAGATTTTTGGTGATGTGCACCCCTAGGAATTTGAAACTGCTCACCATCTCTACCTCAGCTCCATTGATGCTGACAGGGGTGTGTACAGTACTTTGCTTCCTGAAGTCGATGACCAGCTCTTTAGTTTTGCTGGCATTAAGGGCATCTTTGGCTTCAACTCCACTTTCCCGCCCATTCCTTACATCCCTTGATTTCTGAAGAGACCAAAAATCTGTCGTTCCCAGACTTAAATATATTCAGTGGTGAAGCACCCATAATGCTCTGTTGTAGAAAATCTCAAAGATTGACCAACCTTTTGAATGAAGAAATTTCTCCTCTTGTCCAAACGACCAACTCCTTATCTCGAGACTGTGTTCTGAATTTACCAGCCAGTGGAAACAACCTTTCAGTTTTGACCCTGTCCAGCCCCTTCAGAACCTTGAATGTTTCAATGAAGTCGCCTCACATTGTTTGAAACTCCAGAGAACACTGACCCAATTTACTCAGCCTCTCATTACGGGGATTCTCTCGAATCCCAGGCAAGTCAATTTGGTGCCTCCAAGGCCAATATATCCTTCCTTAAATATGGAGACCAAGGATAGCATGTTCGGTACTTCCTGCAAGAAGGATCTTACATTCCCGTCCCTCGTGGTGAATTCCTCGCTGGGGGGGGAATCGGCAGGCCACTCAAAACACAGTGGACCTCGCAGGGACTGGAAGATCAATGGCCAATGGAGAGCCACATCCACCGTTAGAAAACATGTCATGGGGTGGTGGCGGGGTTGGGGGGAACTGCACTCATATGTAGTCTCATAAATCTCTGTACAATCGTAGCAAGACGTCTTTATACTTGTATTCCAATCCCCTTGCAATGAAGGCCAAAGTGCCATTTGCCTAATTGCTGACTGTACCGGGATGCTCACTTTCTTTGTTCCTCATACGAGTACACCCAAGTCCCCCTGGGCATCAATATTTTCACGTTTCATGACTTTTAATAAAATATTCTGCTCTTATATGATCAAAGTGAATCATCTCACATTTCCACACGTCATATCTGCCATCTTGTTTTCCACTCACTAAACCAGCTTATATCTCTTTGCAACCTGTCTGTGTCCTCTTCACAGTTTGCATTCCCACATAGCTTTGTATCATCAGTGAAGTTAAATGCATTACTCTGTGTCTCTGTGTCCAAATCATTAATATAGATTATTATACGGTAGCACAGGTTGATAGCACTGTAGCTTCACAGCGCCAGGGTCCCAGGTTCGATCCACCTGCCATCGAGAAATCCGCCGCCGTGAGTGCGCAGCCAGCGAAGCAGGGGATCCAGCCAAAGGAGAATCCCGCCCCATGAATTTCCTCAGAGCTACACCAGGAATAAAGGGAGGCCACTCAATCCCTTGTATCCATTCTATCGTTCAATAAGCTTTGACCTTCCCACCGGTAGGACAATCTGGCCAAAAGACTATTGTGGGCAGCACGGTAGCATAGTGGTTAGCACAGTTGCTTCACAGCTCCAGGGTCCCAGGTTCGATTCCTGGCTTGGGTCACTGTCTGTGCGGAGTCTGCACGTTCTCCCTGTGTCTGCGGGGTTTCCTCCGGGTGCTCCGGTTTCCTCCCCCAGTCCAAAGACGTGCAGATTAGGTGAATTGGCCATGATAAATTGCCCTTAGTGGCCAAATAGGTTAGGAGGGGTTATTGGGGTACAGGGATAGGGTGGAAGTGAGGGCTTAAATGGGTCGGTGCAGACTAGATGGGCCGAATGGCCTCCTTCTGCACTGTATGTTCTATGTTCTAAACAGCTATGGTTATCAGGCTGATCTTTGTGACACTGCACGAGTTACAGTCTGCAAGCTTGACAATGTCACAGTTACCTTCTCCTTTTTCATGTGGTTGTATCCCTACTCTTTGTTTGCTGTCCGATAACCAATCCGCTATCCATGCTAATATGTTATCCCCAACTCCCGGGTTCTTTATCTTGCATATTAACCATTTGTATGCACCTTCTTGGAACGTCTTTTGGAAATTCAAGCCAATGACATCTACTGTTTCCCCTACTCATTACATCCTCAAAAATCTTCTATAAATTTCTTAAACGCATTTTATTTTTCATAAAGTCATTTTAGCTCTTTCTGATCACACTTTGATTTTCCAAGTGCATTTCCAAGTGACTTGCTTAATGATTGATTCCCGCACTTTCCCAATAACTGATGGTCATGTGCACTAGCTTGTAGATCCTTGTTTTCTGGTAACCTTTACCCATCATTAACATCTTTCAGAGGGCAACTGTTTAATAATCTTTATTAGTGTCACAAGTAGGCTTACATTAACACTGCAATGAAGTTATTGTGAAATTCCCCTGGCCGCCACACTCCGGCGTCTGTCCGGGTACACTGAGGGAGAATTCAGAATGTCCAAATCACCTAACAAGCATGTCTTTTGGGATTTGGGAGAGGATACCCGTGCAACTCACGCACAGAGTGACCCAAGCCGGGAATCAAACCCAGGTCCCTGGCGCTGTGAAGGATACAGCAGGGCATGGATTTTATTCTGTAACCAAGTTTAAATTAAAAGGTTTGGTTTG
The DNA here is from genome assembly GCF_902713615.1 of Scyliorhinus canicula. Taxonomy (NCBI): domain Eukaryota; kingdom Metazoa; phylum Chordata; class Chondrichthyes; order Carcharhiniformes; family Scyliorhinidae; genus Scyliorhinus; species Scyliorhinus canicula. The sequence continues at coordinate 177,513,998 of NC_052153.1, forward strand.
AATTTCTGTTGGGAAATTAACAATCAAGGTAATTGGGGGAAACAAAGACAAATTGCTTGAAAAGAAGCTTACTTGATGACTTTATCACAGATCATAGAATTTACAGTGCAGAAGGAGGCCATTTGGCCCATCGTGTCTGCACCTGCCCTTGGAAAGAGCACCCTACCCAAGCCCACACCTTCACCCTATCCCTGTACCACAGTAACCCTACCAAACCTTTTTTTGGACATTAAAGGCAAATTAGCATGGGTAATCCACCTAACCTGCGCATTTTTGGACTGTGGGAGGAAACTGGAGCACTTGGAGGAAACCCACACAGACACGAGGAGAATATGCAGACTCTGCACAGACAGTGACCCAAGCCGGGAATCAAACCTCGGACCCTGGAGCTGTGATGCAACTGTGCTAACCACTGTGCTACCATGCTGCCCCATGTGACTTTAATGGTGTGGCGAAGACTGAACTCCAGTGTTTTCTGCTTTGAAGGAGTAGTTAACAGTATTAAGTTCAATAATCTGAATTTAGGAAGACCTTGGGCTGGATTGTCCGATCGCCGAAGCCGAAATCGCATTCAGCGATTGGTCGGAGAATCGGAGTACCCAACCAAATCAGGGGCGGCGTCAGGACATTGCCTGAGGCCCGCCCCCGATGCTCCGCCCCCGACCGGCCAAATTCCCGACGGTGTCAGTCGCTTGTGGTCTCATCCATCGGGAACACAGTGTGGCGGCTGCGGACCCCGCAGGCGGGGTGGGGGAGGGGGGGGCTTTATTCGGGGTTTGGGGCACTGTGAGGGACTGGTCCAAGTTGCGCGAGTCGGTAAAGGGGGTGGGCACTATTGCACGGGTGGGGTCCACGAGCGGCCTCCGCCATGTAGCACGGCGTGGCGCTGTAGGCCGCCACCGTGCGCATGTGCTGTCACGGACCCGGCATTTCTCCAGGCCATATTGGCAGCTAGAGCCGGGTGCTCTACGCTGCCGGCATGCTAGCCCCCAGCCAAACAGGGAATCGGTAGCCGCTTCACGCCAATTTATCTGGCATAAAACGCCACCATTCCCACGCCGGCCTGGGTCATAACCCCAGAATCAGAGAACAAAGAAAAGTACAGCACAGGAACAGGCCCTTCGACCCTCCAAGCCTGTGCCGAGAATCCAGCCCCTTGTGTTTAAAAACACCGTGTATGTATTGCTTTAATTGATTTGAACCAGAGGGGAACTTTATTTTCTCATATGAAAGGAAGAAATCTTAGCTTCTAATCTTAATAGTTTTAGTGTGGTGCTTGAGTTAAAATATGTAGACAGAAAGAATGTGACTTTATTTATGGCTTCTTTTGTATCTGGAAGAAATAGACCTGTGCCTCAATTTACGACACATGAAGCAGGGGTAAAGGGATGAACATTGTCTTCAGTCTATATGGCTCTAGTTACAGAGGTGGGGGTGACACAAGATGTCTTGTAGTCAAGAAAAAGGGGTGAATTTGGAATATCTCCAAATGAGGAAGTGCTGAATAATGAGTACTGAGGGATAAAAGTTGAGAAACCGCGGTCGTTGCTGACCAGTGATACCATGGCTTCCAGGGTATGATTCATCTGGACCCAGTTCAACATCACTTCAAAGATAAAGAAGAATTAGACACCTCTTCTGCTGGCAACACCAAGAGTTCCTCGGTACTTGGATGTGAAACTTCTATGTTGTCTTCACTGCTTCTTGTTAAGTAAATATAAAATCTTGCTGAATAAGTTCTACTTGATTCAAATATACTTGTTATTCATACCTTGTAAGTGAAACAGAACTGAGGGCCCTAATACTCAAAAGTAAGAATTTGGACCTTAAGAGTTTGTTTTAATTAGAAGGGTTTTATACGTTGTATCCCTTTATCTTACACCGGTCTGTAGCTCCTTGTTTTCTGGTAACAGTTATCCATCTTTAATGGCTGTCTGAGGGGAAATGCTGGAATCTATTATTAAGGAGGTTACAGCAGGGCACTTAGTAATTTTATGCAATCAGACAGAGTCAAAGTGGATTGTGAATGCTTGACTAATTTATTGGAGTTCTTTGGAGAAGCAACAAGCGACGCAGATAAAGAGGAACCTGCACATGTGTAATTCAATCTCAAGCAGCTTTTTGGCAATGTGCCACAGTAAAAGGTTCTCAGAAAAAAAATAAGAGCTCAGGGGGAATGGATTTGCATGGATAGACAATTGGTAACTGATTAGTAGGGGTCTGAGGGAAAAGACAGGAGAATGAGAAACATATCAGCCATGATTGAATGGCAGTGCAGACTTGATGGGCTGAACGGTCTAATTCTGCTCCTATATCTTATGGTCTACGTGAAAAAGAAATAGGGAGTATGCATAAATGGGTCATTTTCGGGTTCACAAGTTGTAATAAGTGGTGTACCACAGAGATCAGTGCTGGGTCCTCAACAATTTAAAATATAGAACATAGAACATAGAACGATACAGCGCAGTACAGGCCCTTCGGCCCTCGATGTTGCACCGACATGGAAAAAATCTAAAGGCCATCTAACCTACACTATGCCCTTATCATCCATATGCTTATCCAATAAATTTTTAAATGCCCTCAATGTTGGCGAGTTCACTACTGTTGCAGGTAGGGCATTCCACGGCCTCACCACTCTTTGCGTAAAAAACCCACCTCTGACCTCTGTCCTATATCTATTACCCCTCAATTTAAGGCTATGTCCCCTCGTGCTAGCCACCTCCATCCGCGTGAGAAGGCTCTCGCTGTCCACCCTATCTAACCCTCTGATCATTTTGTATGCCTCTATTAAGTCACCTCTTAACCTTCTTCTCTCTAACGAAAACAACCTCAAGTCCATCAGCCTTTCCTCATAAGATTTTCCCTCCATACCAGGCAACATCCTGGTAAATCTCCTCTGCACCCGTTCCAAAGCTTCCACGTCCTTCCTATAATGAGGCGACCAGAACTGTACGCAATACTCCAAATGCGGCCATACTAGAGTTTTGTACAACTGCAACATGACCTCATGGCTCCGGAACTCAATCCCTCTACCAATAAAGGCCAACACACCATAGGCCTTCTTCACAACCCTATCAACCTGGGTGGCAACTTTCAGGGATCTATGTACATGGACACCGAGATCCCTCTGCTCATCCACACTACCAAGAATTTTACCATTAGCCAAATATTCTGCATTTCTGTTATTCTTTCCAAAGTGAATCACCTCACACTTCTCCACATTAAACTCCATTTGCCACCTCTCAGCCCAGCTCTGCAGCTTATCTATGTCCCTCTGTAACCTGCAACATCCTTCCGCACTGTCTACAACTCCACCGACTTTAGTGTCGTCTGCAAATTTACTCATCCATCCTTCTGTGCCCTCCTCTAGGTCATTTATAAAAATGACAAACAGCAACGGCCCCAGAACAGATCCTTGTGGTACGCCACTCGTAACTGAACTCCATTCTGAACATTTCCCATCAACTACCACTCTCTGTCTTCTTTCAACTAGCCAATTTCTGATCCATATCTCTAAATCACCCTCAATCCCCAGTCTCCGTATTTTCTGCAATAGCCGACCGTGGGGAACCTTATCAAACGCTTTACTGAAATCCATATACACCACATCAACTGCTCTACCCTCGTCTACCTGTTCAGTCACCTTCTCAAAGAACTCGATAAGGTTTGTGAGGCATGACCTACCCTTCACAAAACCATGCTGACTGTCCCTAATCATATTATTCCTATCTAGATGATTATAAATCGTATCTTTTACAATCCTCTCCAAGACTTTACCCACCACAGACGTTAGGCTCACCGGCCTATAGTTACCGGGGTTATCTCTACTCCCCTTCTTGAACAAAGGGACCACATTTGCTATCCTCCAGTCCTCTGGCACTATTCCTGTAGCCAATGATGACCTAAAAATCAAAGCCAAAGGCTCAGCAATCTCTTCCCTGGCTTCCCAGAGAATCCTAGGATAAATCCCATCCGGCCCCGGGGACTTATCTATTTTCACCTTGTCCAGAATTGCCAACACTTCTTCCCTACGCACCTCAATGCCATCTATTCTAATAGCCTGGGTCTCAGCATTCTCCTCCACAATATTATCTTTTTCTTGAGTGAATACTGACAAAAAGTATTCATTTAGTATCTTGCTTATCTCCTCAGCCTCCACACACAACTTCCCACCACTGTCCTTGACTGGCCCTACTCTTACCCTAGTCATTCTTTTATTCCTGACATACCTATAGAAAGCTTTTGGGTTTTCCTTGATCCTACCTGCCAAAGACTTCTCATGTCCCCTCCTTGCTCGTCTCAGCTCTCTCTTTAGATCCTTCCTCGCTTCCTTGTAACTATCAAGCGCCCCAACTGAAACTTCACGCCTCATCTTCACATAGGCCTCCTTCTTCCTCTTAACAAGAGATTCCACTTCTTTGGTAAACCACGGTTCCCTCGCTCGACCCCTTCCTCCCTGCCTGACTGGTACGTACTTATCAAGAACATGCAATAGCTGTTCCTTGAACAAGCTCCACATATCCAGTGTGCCCAACCCTTGCAGCCTACTTCTCCAACCAACACATCCTAAGTCATGTCTAATGGCATCATAATTGCCCTTCCCCCAGCTATAACTCTTGCCCTGCGGGGTATACTTATCCCTTTCCATCACTAACGTAAAGGTCACCGAATTGTGGTCACTGTTTCCAAAGTGCTCACCTACCTCCAGATCTAACACCTGGCCTCGTTCATTACCCAAAACCAAATCCAATGTGGCCTCGCCTCTTGTTGGCCTGTCAACATATTGTGTCAGGAAACCCTCCTGCACACATTGTACAAAGAATGACCCATCTAATGTACTCAAACTATATCTTTTCCAGTCAATATTTGGAAAGTTAAAGTCTCCCATAACAACTACCCTGTTACTTTCGCTCTTTTCCAGAATCATCTTCGCCATCCTTTCCTCTACATCCCTAGAACTATTAGGTGGCCTATAGAAAACTCCCAACAGGGTGACCTCTCCTTTCCTGTTTCTAACCTCAGCCCATACTACCTCAGAAGAAGAGTCCCCATCTAGCATCCTTTCCGCCACCGTAATACTGTCCTTGACTAGCAGCGCCACACCTCCCCCTCTTTTGCCCCCTTCTCTGAGCTTACTAAAACACCTAAACCCCGGAACCTGCAACAACCATTCCTGTCCCTGCTCTATCCATGTCTCTGAAATTCATTTAGTATCTCATTTAGATATACATCAATAACTTGGATGGAGGAACTAAATGTATTTTTACTGATGGCAAAAAGGTGGTTTATAAAACCAAAAGATGCTCTGCAGAAGGGCCACACAGACTCAAAACGTTAACTCTATTTTCTCTCTCCGCAGATACAGCCAGACCTGCAGGGTTTGTTTCCAGCATTTTCTGTTTTTGTTTCAGATTTCAGCATCCACAATATTTTGCTTTTATTTTAAGGTAAGGGAAAGTAAGTTGTGAAGAGGACATTAAGGAGCCTATCAAGAGATAAGTGACTGGGCAACAATTTGGCAGATGGCGTACAGTTGAGAAAGTGTGAACTTTTCCACTTTGGCAGGAAGAATTTTGGCAGGAAGCATTTTGTTTATTCAGTCATGGGACGTGGGCATCACGGGCTCGGCCAGCTTTATTGCCCATCCCCAATTGCCCTCGGGAAGGTGGTGGTGAGTTGCCTTCTTGAACCGCAGCAGTCCATGTGGTGTAGGTACACCCACAGTGCTGATAGGCAGAGAGTTCCGGAATTTTGACTCTGTGACAGGGAAGGAACGGTGACATAGTTTCAGCTCAGGATGGTACGTGACTTGGGGAGAATTTGCAGGTGGTGGTGTTTCCATGTCCTTGTCCTTCAAGGTGATAGATGGGTTTGGAGGGTGCTATTAAAGGAGCCTTGGTGAGTTCCTGCAGTGTATCGTGTAAATGCAGTGCACTGCTGCTACTGTGTGTCAGTGGTGGAAGGAGTGAAAGTTTAAGGTGGTGGATGTCGGGCCAATCATGTGAGCTGTTTTGTCCTGGATGGTGTTGAGTTACTGGAGTGTTATTGGAGCTGCACTCATCCAGGCAAGTGGAGAGTATTCCATCAGACTCCTGACTTGTATCTTGGAGGTGGTGGATAGGCTTTGGGGAGTCAGGAGGTGAGCAGAGTACCCAGCCTCTGATCTGCCCCTAGAGCCACACTATTTATATGTCTGGTCAATTCAGTTTCTGTTTATGGTAACCTTGAGGATCTTGACAGTGGGGTTGCAGAGATGGTAATAGCTTAGACTGTCAAGGGGAGATGGTAAAATTCTCTCTTGAAGGAGATGGTCATGGCCTAGGACTTGTGTCGTGTGAATGTTAACTGCCACTCATCAGTCCAAGCCTGAATATGGTCAGGTCTCACTGCATGTGGGCCTGGGCTGCTTCAGTGTCTGAGGTGTCATGAATGTTGGTGAACATTGTGCATTCATCCACAAACACCCCCACTTCTGACCTTACGATGGAGGGAAGACCATTGATGAAGCTGTTGAAGTTGGTTGGGCCTCGGGCATTACTCTGTTTCAGCAGCATATGAGCTCAGGCAGGGGCAGAGTCTGGTGATGTTACAGAGGTGGCCTTAATGATGGTTTATACATGTGGTCGGAAACTATTCTCAGTGTCAAATGTGACATCAAGATTGCAAACAGTCTGGTTCAGCTTCATACAGTTGCCAGGGAACGAGATCAAGTGGTGTAGTATGGCTTCAGTCTTCCCAATATTTATTTGGAAGAAAGTTCTGATCAATTACTGATGTCAGATGAGCAGTCTCAATTTAAAGAGAGCGGAGGAGTCAAGCGAGGTGTGGTGAGATAGATCTAGGCCTAAAGATCTTGGTGTGATAAGTGTACTTGTGGAAACTCAATGCATTTTAAGATCACATTATCGCAAGATGTACTGGCAGTTTTAGCAGGCGAGAACAAGACCCGATGGTACTTCAAGTGGCCCAGCCAGATCTAGCAGTGGACAACTAATCCAGTGGTCAGTGACATCATTCATGTCTGCACCCATTGTACTTCAGGGAGAGGAGAAGAGATGGGGGCATTCGAGGAAGAACAGCTGTGAAGGAAGAGAGCAATAGTTCTGGAGCGATGTTATCGTTGGAGGTGAAGGTGAGAGTGCTGCTGACCACATCAGAAATGGTGTGGTGAACCGAGGGCCAAAGGCAGGACACATTTACACAATCTGAGCTGTATCAATACGTTCAAAGCCATTCCAGGCCATTCCTCAGGGTTTATATAAATGATACAAAGTTTCACTACATGTTAAACTTTTCGTAATGCACTCTCAAACATCATAGGCAATGTTACTGGCACAACCTCATGTTTCAATTATCTGTGCTGTCAGTGCAAAGAAGGAAAGACAATCAATTACAGAGCCTCTTTCATGACCTCCCGATATCCCAAAGCGCTTTACAGCCAATGAAATACTGTTGAGATGTGATCAGTGTTGTACTGTAGGAAGCACGGGGGCCAATTTTCACAAGAACCTACAAACAGCAGTCATGTGATACTGATGAAATAATTTCTTTTTGTGGCGGTGAATTTATTCATTCACAGGATGCAGATGTCACCAAAAATTATTGTCCATCCTTAATTGGCCTTGGAACAACTGAGTGGCATGCTAGGCCATTTCAGATAGCAGTTAAACATCAAGCTTGGTACCGCGAGGCTGGAGTCACATATAGAATCCTTACTCTACAGAAACAGGACATTCAGCCCATCGAGCCTGAACCCACCCTCTGGAAGAGCATCCTACCTAGGCTCACTCCCCACCGTATCCCCATAACCCCATGCATTGATCATGGCTAGTCCACCTAACCTACACGTCTTTGGTCTGTGGAAGGAAATCGGAGCACCCAGAGGAAACCCACTCAGACATGGGAAGAGCGTGCAAACTCCACACAGTCACCCAAGGTGAGAATCGAACCCGGGTCCCTGGCGCTGTGAGGCAGGAGTGCTAACCACTGTGCCACCGTGACGCCCACCCTAATAGGGCAGGCCAGGTAAGACAGGGAGATTCCTGACTGCAAACGGGATCGAATGACAATCCAGTCGTTTCATGGCCACTGTTCATGAGACTAGCGTTACATTGCAGAATATTTAACAAACTGAATTTAAACTCGGCAGCTGCTCTGGTGGGATTTTGGAAACCTGCTGAGGGATCATTAGTCCGGGTCTCTGGATTATCAGCCCGGTTACACAACCATTGTACTCGTATATAAAAGCAAATTACTGCGGATGCAGTAAAAACAGAAAATGCTGGACAATCTCAGCAGGTCTGACAGTATCTGTGGAGAGAGAAGGGAGCTAACGTTCGCTCCCTTCTCTCTCCACTATCCTCTTATACCTGCCAGAACACCGGGGATAACCCAGCTTTAAAATAGTGCCATGGGTTCTTTCAAAGCCACCTCAGAGAGCAGGGCAGGATGTTAGATTAAACTCTCACCCAAAAGGCTTTTGTTATTCATATGTTGGCAGTGGGAATAGAACTCACAACCTTCATATCTAGAAGCAATAGGGCAACAAACCAATTCATATCACTATGCTGTTCAGACTTGGTTTACAATGACACGAATACAAAATGGACAAAACACTTTACCTGTGGCACAGCTTTACCGCTCTGGTTAAGACTGAAACTCTGTTGAATATATCTTGCGCCAGCAGAGCGTGGAGCACCAAAGTCTTCAATGGTGTTTATACCGCAGTGATAACAAAGAGCCCCAGTGTTGTCAAGCTGCAGTGAGACATGAGCAAGGATTAGTGTAACGTAGTCAAACTATTAACAGCCCTTTTCAGCTGACCTGCGGTACTTGAAGAGGACTAAGCGAGATCAGCATGATTGAAGGTGAAGGCAGGATGTGCGGGATTATTTTTCTCGCTTCCTCGATGTTCATTGGCAGCTTATCAGCAACTCCCTGCTCGTCAGTTCAAACCTCTTACACAGCGTAACTCCAGAGAGCAGGTCGGAAGGATAATTTCTCCCAACACTGCAACACAGTAGGAACCAGCAATGTTACCTGAAAATGGGTCTCGATTTTAATAGAGCTTAAATTACATCAGATCGCAATGGGGTTCACACTTTCCTCTTCAAGCTCTTGCCACACTATGCGACTGAGTGACCACGAGGCAGACACGTCTGCTCATGCTTCACGTGAAACATGAACTAGCCTGATGCTAAACTGAGATGAATTTAAGTGTTCATTGTCCCTGAACAAGCTTGAAAAACACATAGAGTTGTGTTTTCCACTTGCCTCAACATTCAATGGTTTACGCTGGATGTCTTGGATTCAAATAAATTCAGTAAGAAAGGTGTATTGTTCACCTCATTGCAAATTCAAAGGAACTCTTTTCTGTTATTCCAGCATGTCACACACTGTTGAATCTGGTCAACCTCTTCAAATGAGATGATTGATTTGCACTTGGGACAACTTGAGCCAGGCGGCCATCTTTGAAATCATGCTAAACATGGCCGATGGCACCGGGACAGGAAGTTACAAAAAACACAAATAGGAAGGGAGGTCTCCAATCTGACCTGTAATAACAGGGACTGAACATTCTCAATCTTTCCGGTGTAAAAAGGTAAAGTCACCATAGCCCCGGATGACCAAAGGCTGCTTTCCTCTGTGAGCTGACTGGTGGTGATTTGACCTGAGGATCAGCACACCTTAGGTGAGGGACACGGTTGAGAAGGCGGAGCCTTACAGTGTACTCCAGCCATGGAAGCTAGGCAAGGATGTGGATCACCTGAACCCAGCCTAACACTGGGGATTCTGAGGGCTTGAAAATCGCCAATGCCGGCCCCCCCCCACCCCCCCTTCTGTTTTTCACAGTTAAGGCAAATACACTTGGTAGGGACAAGGCTGGAGATGGAACTGCCGAAATTGAGAGCTACCATGTTCCTTACCCTCTAAGAGAACAGCCATAGAACAACAATCTGTATTTATATTTCGCTTTTAACATAGTAAAATGGCCAAAGATGCTTTGCTTCATTGAAGTGTTATCAATCTCAATTTGATACTGATGCACGATCAATTGCACGAAAGACTCTGATTGGTACAACTGTGGCTTTATTACAGTCAGGTGCGTGGCCTCCTACTGCAGCTGGCAGAATGGCTGATCAGAAGGAGGACATGCATATTTATACGGCTCCTTGTGGGCGGAGCTAGCCGGCAGGGGCTACTGGCGAACCTGTAGTGCAGGTCCTACCTTACATCCCCTAATACAGGTGCACACAGTGGTTCACCACATTCACCCCCTGTTAAAAATGAGTCCAGCAGGGTTGGTGTGGAACTATATACAGTTTTGCAAATAATTTACAGTGGGAGGCGGGGAAAAAAAATGTCCATTTTGATAGTCCGGTGCCCGTCAGAGGTTAAGTCGATCTGGTGCTTTGATGGTTCGCTGGGAGTGACGTAACGGTGGCGGCGATGTCGGTGCTGGCGGTGCTGGTGTCACCGACATCGGTGCTAGCGGTGTTGGTGATGGCCAGCAGTCGGATGACTCCGGGAGCGTGCTGAAATCTTCCTCGTCCTCTTGCGTGGGCAGGAGAAGGAGGGATGGACCTGGTGCGGCTAATGTTGGGAGCGCCAGGAGAGGGTAGGGTGGCGCGTGGGTGGGGGAGTGTGTGGGAGTGGAACCTGAGGGAGCCAGATCCCTGAGGGAGACAGTATCTTGGTGGCCGTCGGGAACTCCATGTAGGCATACTGGGGGAGCAAGTGTACCCTGTCTACCAAGGTGTCCGCCTTGTGGAGTCAGACGTGCCTACGTAGAAGGATCGGTCCTGGAGCTGCAAGCCAAGTCGGGAGTGATATCCCGGATGTGGACTTCCTAGGGAAGATGAAAATACATTCATGGGGTGTATTATTTGTAGCGGTGCACAGTAGTGACCGTATGGAGTGTAGTGCATCAGGGTGGACCTCCTGTCTGCGAGAGGCTGGGATGTTTCTGGACCGTAGGGCCGGCTGGACGGCCCTCAAAACCGTCCTGTTCTCCCTCTCTACCTGCCCGTTTCCCCGGGGGTTGTAGCTGGTCGTTCTGCTGGAGGCGATACCCCTGCTGAGCAGGCACTGACGCAGCTCATCACTCATGAATGAGGATCCCCTGTCACTGTGGATGTAGGCAGGGAAACCGAACAGGGCGAAGATCGTGTTGAGGGCCTTGATGATGGTGGCAGATGTCATATCAGGGCATGGGATGGCGAAGGGGAACCTGGAGTATTCATCGACCACACCGAGGATATATGTGTTGCGGTTGGTGGAGGGGAGGGGCCCTTTGAAATCCACGCTGAGGAGTTCAAAGGGGCGTGAGGCTTTCACCAGGCGCGCGCGGTCTGGCCGGTAGAAGTGCGGCTTGCACTCCACACAGACCTGGCAGTCTCTGGTGACGGCCCGTACTTTCTCGATGGAGTAGGGCAGATTGCGAGCCATGACGGGGTGGTACAGTCGTGTGACCCCTGGGTGACAAAGGCTGTCATGCAGGGCCCGGGGTTGGTCTACTTGTGCGCTGGCACATGTACCTCGGGAAAGGGCGTTGGGGGGCTCGTTGAGTTTGCCGGGGCGATAATAAATCTCGTAATTATAGGTGGAGAGCTCGATCCTCCACCGCAAGATTTTGTCATTTTTGATCTTGCCCCGCTGCGTGTTGTTGAACATGAAGGCTACCGACCGTTGGTCAGTGAGGAGTGTGAATCTCCTTCTGGCCAGGTAATGCCTCCAATGCCGCACAGCCTCAACGAAAGCTTGGGCCTCTTTTTCGACGGATGAGTGCCGATTTTCAGAAGCATGAAGGGTGCAGGAAAAGAATGCCACGGGTCGGCCTGCCTGGTTTAGAGTGGCGGCGAGGGCAATGTCTGAAGCGTCGCTTTCAACTTGAAAGGGGAGTGCCTCGTCTTCTGCATGCATCCCGGCCTTGGCTATGTCTGCTCTGATCTGGGCGAAGGTGTGTTGTGCCTCAGCCACAAGGGGAAATTGAGTGGACTGTATGAGTGGGCGGGCCTTGTCCGCTTAGTTTGGGACCCCAGGCAGCGTTTGAGGGCCTTGGGGCAGTGGGGGAGGGGAAGCTCCATGAGGGGGCGCATGCAGTCGGGATCGGGCCCCAGAAGTCCGTTTTGGACTACATAGCCGAGGATTGCTTGGCGGGTCGTGCGGAACACACACTTCTCCTTGTTGTACGTAAGGTTGAGGAGAACGGCGGTGCGGATGAACTTAGCGAGGTTGGTGTCGTGATCCTGCTGGTCATGGCCGCAGATGGTGACACTGTCGAGGTACGGAAACGTGGCCCGCAAACCATACCGGTCGACCATTCAGTCCATCTCCCTTTGGAAGATCGAGACCCTGTTAGTGATGCCGAAGGGAACCCTAAGAAATTGATAGAGTCGACCGTCCGCCTCGAAGGCAGTGTATGGACGGTCCGATTTAAGAATGGGGAGCTGGTGGTAGGCGGATTTCAGGTCAATTGTTGAGAAGACCCGGTACTGCGCAATCTGGTTGACCATCTCAGATATGTGTGGGAGGGGGTACGCGTCGAGCTGCATGTACTGATTGATGGTCTGGCTGTAGTCCACGACCATTCTGTGTTTCTCCCCCGTTTCTACTCCTCCCACTTGAGCTCTCCAGGGGCTGTTGCTGGCCTCGATGATGCCCTCCTAAAGCAGCCGCTAGACTTCGGACCTGATCAAGGTCTTGTCCTGGGCGCTGTACCGTCTGCTCCTTGTGGCGACAGGCTTGCAATCCGCAGTTAGATTGGCAAAGAGGGAGGGGGGGTCAACCTTGAGGGTCGCGAGGCCGCAAACGGTGAGTGGAGGTAGGGGCCTGCCGAATTTGAGGGTGAGGCTCTGTAGTTTGCATTGGAAATTCAGGCCTAGCAATCGTGCAGCGCAGAGGTTGGGGAGAACGTAGAGGCGGAAACCGCTGAATTCTACGCCCTGGACAGTGAGATTGACCGTGCAGAACCCTCAGATTGGGACGGAGTGGGATCCGGAGGCCAGGGAGATCCGTTGGTTGGTGGGGTGGACCGCGAGGGAGCAGCACCTTACCGTGTCTGGGTGTATGAAGCTTTTAGTGCTCCCAGAGTCCAGCAGGCAAGAGGTCATGTGGCCGCTGATTTTCACCGTCGTCGTAGAGGTGGCCAGGTTGTGAGGACGAGACTGGTCCAGTGTCATCGAGGCGAGCTGCGGGTTGTCGTTCGAGGTTTCAGATGTAGAGCATCGGTGACCCAGATCTGGCGTTCCAGCCCCATGGGGGAGACAAAATGGCGGTGTCCGGGGGTCCTGTAGGGAACAAAATGGCGGCGCCCATGGAGCGCACGTTGTGGGGGCGGAGCAAGATGGCAGCGCCCATGGGCCACACATGGAGTGAGACGGCGGGGGATGGCGGCGCCCACTGGCCGCACCTGGCCCTGGGAGGAGAAGATGGCGCCGCCCACTGGCCGCACGTGGCCCCGGGAGGAGAAGATGGTGGCGGCCATTGTGCGTTCGGCAGGGGGCAGAGGGCGATTGTGGGCGCGATAGGGGCGACTGCGCGGGCCTGGCACACAGCTGCAAAGTCGCTATTTTACTGCAGGACGTGCAAGTGGCGGTGCGGGCCGGGCAGCATTGGCAGGAGTGCTTCTGCTGAATGCAGAAGTAGCAGCGGGGACCCCCGGGATGCGCGGATTGGCGGGCGGCGCAGGCATATTGAGTCGGCAGTGCCCCAGCCGGGGGGGGTTGTTTGCGGGGTCCAGGAGGGGTAGGACAGGTGGGCCGCGCGGCGAACGGGGTAGGCCTGGACGTTTCGAGATGCGACCGTCATGGAGAACGCTAAAGCTTTTGCCTCCGTTAGGTAGAGTGTGGCCCCTTCCAGCAGTCGTTGTCGGATGGGGTCTGATGCAATCCCCATTACGAATGCGTCGCGCATGAGGAGATTGGAATGTTCAGTGGCTGTAATGGCGTGACAGTCACAGTCCCGTACGAGTGGGATTAGGGCCCACCAGAAGTCTTCGATGGACTCACCAGGGAGTTGAGCGCAAGTGGCGAGTACGTGCCTGGCGAAGACCGTGTTTGCTTTCTGTGCGTAGTTCTCTTTTAGGAGTGCCATCGCTTCCGTGTAACTCGAGGCATCCTGGATCAACGGGAACACTTTGGAGCTCAGCCTGAGTATAAAACCTGAATCTTCTGAGCTTCTGTCGACATGGGGTTCGCAGCGTTGATGTAGGCCTCAAAACAAGCTAGCCAGTGATTAAAGTCCTTTCTGGCGTCGGACAAATGTGGATCCAGCTGCAGGCAATCTGGTTTGATTCTGATATCCATCTCTTAGTAAATCTGACTGTAATAAATTGATGCACGATCAATTGCACGAAAGACTCAAACTGGTACAACTGTGGCTTTATTACAGTCAGATGCATGGCCTCCTACTGCAGCTGGCAGAATGGCTGATCAGAAGGAGGACACGCATATTTATACGGCTCCTTGTGGGCGGAGCTAGCCGGCAAGGGCTACCGGCGAACCTGTAGTGCAGGTCCTACCTTACATCCCCTAATACAGGTGCACACAGTGGTTCACCACAGATACCATGCCACATAAAGAAATATTAGGAGCAGAACAGCTTTGCTGAAGTGGTAGGTTTTCTGAAGCAACTTGAAAAGGAGATACTTGTGGAGAGATTTCATGAAGGAATTCCAGAGCTCTGGGTCAAGGAAGCTAATGGGATCACCGCCAATGATGGAGCAGCTAAAATAAGAGATTTCCAAGTCAGCCATGGCCCATCAGATATCACTGTCATCTCTGAATCAAAAGGTTGTGTGTTCAAATCCCGCTTCAATGACTTGTACATATAATCCAGCCTGCCACCCCAGCTGGAGGTGCCAGGGGCCAGGTGAGATGTCAAATTAAACTCCTTGAGTGGATGCAAAAATTCCCTTGGCAATGTTTTGAGAAAGAGCAGAGGAGTCATGCCTGTTGCCATGCCCAATGTTTATCCCACGAACACAGACAACCTAGTCATAATCACATTGCTGCCTGGGGGATCTTACTGTGTGAAAATTCCCAGCCGCCTTCCCTACCTTACAACAGTGACCCACGTTTCATTGATTGAAAAGCACTTTGGGGAATCCTGAAGTTGCTGAGGCGCTACATAAATGCAAATTCTCTCTTTCTTTCCAGGACCACAGGCCAGGGTTTTACATCTCCTCCCGCCCAGCAGGTTATTATGGTCCCGCTGAAGTAAATGGCTCTTCGGGGAGCGGGGGAGGCAAGAGACAGGCCGTGGTGGGGCCATAAAATCCTGCACATGGGGTGTTTTACATCCGCCCAGACTTTAAAATTCACTTCCTCTGTCACTGGTGCACAGTCGTTGCAATGTGTACTATCGACATTCCCAGCCAAGAGGAATAAGGAAAGTTGTACCTCCATCCCTATTCCTCCATATTCATCTTTCCCAAGTCATACAGCATCCGTGGACATATATCGCTGTTCCATAATGGTGGCTGGATAAAAATCTTAGAATTCCCTACCTAACTGTATTGGAGATCTTCACCCTGCGGAATGCAGCATTTCAAGGAAGTGGCTCATTACCGCTTTCTTGAGGAAATGGGCAATAAATGCTACCCTTACCAGCAATATCTATAGCCCAATATTAATTTTTTAAATGTTCGGCAGGCACAGTGGTTAGCCCGGCTGCCTCACAGCACCAAGGACCCGGGTCCGATCCTGGCTCCGGGTCACTGTCCGTGTGGAGTTTCCACATTCTCTCCGTGACTGCATGGATCTCACCCGCAAACACCCAAAGATGTCCAGGGTAGATGGATTGGCTGCACTAAATTGTCCCTTAATTGGAAAAAACAGAATTGGGTACTTTAAATTAATTTTTAAAAAATTAATTTAAAAAATGTTTTCAATGCACTGTCGGCAACAGCTGGTAAACACTTATCAGACTATTAAAGCCTGGGCCCCCATGTATCCTTTCTGTACCCTTGACATTGTGCACCATGTGATTGACATTAGGGATGAACACTTCTTTCCATTTGATGACCCTCACCAATCAAGATTTCCATGATGCCATCTGAGATAGAGAGGGCGGTGATTTTTGACAACTGGAGAAGCCAGCATTAACTATTGGCACCGGTGAGTTTGCAACCTCAGTGAGCAAACAGATTACAAGCAGTGCTGAAAGCTCCGATGGAAGCGAGGGGCGCACAAATTTTAAAGTCCACTTTCGGGCGCGTTTAGCGGGGTGTTTATTGACAGGTGCAGCGCCGGCGAAACACTCCACTATTCAGTGGCACTTTGTTGTTTTTTTGGCCTCAGTGATGTTTCTCCCCGTCAAGGCTGCACTTAAATGGATTCCCTATTCGCAAGCTGACCTCGCCAACAGGAACGACTGTTCGTAAGAACCGGACCATTTTAATTGGCAATCCCGATCTCACCGACACCAACTGCCCTTTATCAACTCCCCCTGCTCACCCCCCCAACATTGTCGATGCCCCTGGGAATCCCCCCTCCAATTGGCAAGGCTCCCTCGGGCCCTACCCCTGGCTTCAAAAATGACGGGTGTGACCTTCTTTCCGAATGCGGGCGCGCTGCGCTGGACATGCGTGCCCGCTCATCAGGGCGCATGCCCGGAGCCCAGCGAGAAACACCGCCTCCTCCTGACGTCAACGCGCTGATCCAGGAGAAGATTTTTCTTTAAATTCGATGCCTGAAGCGATGACAGAGAGAAGTCACGCCCCCCCGAACACTGACGTCACGTGCTCTGGGTGCGA
This sequence comes from Scyliorhinus canicula, assembly GCF_902713615.1. Classification (NCBI taxonomy): domain Eukaryota; kingdom Metazoa; phylum Chordata; class Chondrichthyes; order Carcharhiniformes; family Scyliorhinidae; genus Scyliorhinus; species Scyliorhinus canicula. The sequence continues at coordinate 177,530,754 of NC_052153.1, forward strand.
TGGCGATTCCTCCATTTTGTCAGCAACAAACAAGCAACAGGATATAAAATTTTAAATGGATCGGATTGTAATAAGGAAGAGAGAGCCAGAGACACAAACAGGCCAGGATCTCACAACTATACCTGCTGGAGAGAGTGGCTCAGGAGAATCCACAACAGGACAAAGCAGTGGTGATGTGAGCTCCAGGACCTCTGATGAACAACCCATACAGAAATGTAACATTGTATGACAAAACAAGTGAGATTGTGAGGACCAAGCAGGTTCACCTGTTGCATTAAAGGTCAGTTAAAATGGTGGGTCACGAAGTTCAGGCAGCGTGGGCCGCAAAAGTCGGCCGGCATGGGTCGCGAAGGTCGGCCGGTTGGTAAAAATGGGTCCTCGGAAAAAAGTTTGAAAAACACTGATGAAGATTATACGACCCACTTGAAGTAGCTTGATACTATTATGGATGATAAGGGAACAGTGTAGATGGGCTTTAGCGTGGTTTCACAGGTCGGCGCAACATCGAGGGCTGAAGGGCCTGTACTGCGCTGTAATGTTCTATGTTCTATTATGATACTACTTCAAAAATAGAAAAGTACTGTTATCTGGCAAATGTAATATTTATGCAAAAATTGATTACTTCTGCATATCCTTATGCTTAAATCCCTTACCTTTCCTCTCTCGGTGAAATCCCAGCCCTACAACTCCACCACGGCCTCTGAATGTTTAGTTCCTCAGACAACGACCTCTTGTGCATCCCTCTGTTGGAGAATTTTAAATGTGTCTTCCAAATGGAGTCAAAATTAGATTCCAGAGAGGAAACGGCTGCCTGTAGTTCAACCATGAAGACTTACACAAAGAAAACATTCCTCATCAAGGATAGGAATCAACCCATCAAGGGCACTGGCTTAGCTTGCTAAGTAGACATAATCATATCCTCCCTTATCCAGACAGCTGTGCGACTCCTGTTTGCAAAGGCCTGAGAAACTGCGGATCAAACAAGAGAATCGATACAAGTAATGATGGTGTAAATCCAGCATTGCAACCAATCCTCTGGCTTTCCTGCCCAGCTGCTAATGCTAAAATGATCTGGGTGTCTGCTACAATTGCCCTTAATAGAGTCACAGAGTCAAACTTCGTTGGGGGAGGGGAGATCAGTCAGACTTCCTGCTCCTGATCATTATCCAGCTGCTCATGTTTGTGTTTACAGATCATTTTCAGACGGCTCCCTTGTAATCAAATGATCTTCAGTCTCAGGGCTGAGATATTTCAGAACCTCTGTTGGAGCATTCACCAGCAGGGGGGTCAATACTGGGCCATTAGGAGAGGGCAGAACAAGGGGAGGAAAGATAAAGGGGAGAAGGAAATGGCTCTTCAACTCACCCACAGCAATCAGATGGCAGTTAGTTCGCTCGATGATGTATTAAAAATGTATCCCCCCCCCCCCACAGTTTACTGTGCCATTGTGAATGTAAGCGTGAAAAATGCCTCCTCGTTTACTGACAGTGGGCGTATTTTTGCTGACTAGCAGGTGAATGATTTTGCTGTTTCAGATTAGTATTGGCAGTGTTTGGTAAATGATTGCTGAACCACTGTGCTCAGTATGAAAATAGGGGTCAAAGAAACACTTAAGACACAGAAGGAGGCAATTTAGCCCATCAAAGTCCATGTGCCATCTCCCTGTGGGGCATTCCCGTCAGTGTCCCACTCTCCTGTTCAATCCCTGGAACCCTATTTTCTAGAAACAATATCGGCATAAATGGCAATGTTTTCAAAAAACTAGCCCCGAAGCAGGCTGGAAAGGTTAGCCACCGATTGCTATATTGTATGGACACTTCACAGGCTTCTATTTCAGCAGGAACATTTATCCAGGTTAACATCTCTGCTGATATAAAGAAAAGTAAGACTTGAAGTCACACAGGATCAGAGGTGAGGTGGTAAAATGGATACAGAACTGGCTCAGTCACAAATGGGATTAGGATTGGCAGATCATGGGGACTTTCATGAGGTGGGCTGAAGGGCCTTTTATTGTACTGTATTTGTCTGTGAATGTGTGACTGGCCCAATCTCCTCTTGGGCAGCCTCCTCTTGTGCAGGGTCCTCCTCGAACAGCCTCAGTGTGCCCGCAAGGGCAGCAGTGGCCAAGTAGAATGCAATCATTCCCGGCTATACTCCGAACTCCATGTTCTGCAATGGGGGAGGGAGGAAGAAAGGAGATATTAGCAGGTTGTAGATTCTCCTGCCCACCCTATTCCGACAGGCTACATGTTCGCCCAGGGTTGCACCTCAGCTGCCCTCGTCGCCATCCGTCTGGTATGTTACCATCTATACTGTACCCCTGACCCACCAGTGCATGACATCGGGGAGCCTCCAAACCCACCCACCATTCCTGTCTACAGGGATACTGGTGTTTCCACCGCCCATGTGACTGATAGGCTCTGCGGTTCCTGACCTGTTCCCCCAGTGGGGTCCACTGTGGGTGACGTTACTGGGTGCGCAGTGTGTTGTCCCGCCAGCAGGGTGGCACCGGATTGTCCGTTGGAGGGGGGTCACAGGGTGCCATCAATTGCCTCCACGCTTCGAGGCTTGTGTCCTCTGGCTGGGGCTAGGCGAAGGGGTATGACATCTGCTGGGGACATAGCAGCAGTATGCTGTGTGTCCTGGGTATGACACATGGGTTGTGCCAGCCTGTCTGGGGGCAGGGCAGATGAGAGCAGGGGCGCAGTGGGCAGGCAGATCTTGGGGACAGCTGATGGCCCTGAGGGATGGGCTCGCTGATGGTGGCACAGGGGAAGCCTCTTCCTTGAGAGGGGAATTGTGCCAGGGAGGGTGGCAAAGGCCAGGGTGCATTTGTCCTTTGTCTGGTATGCACCTTTCTGCTCCCCTGCCTCCCCTGCATTGGGCTGCGCTTCTGGTCACGAAGGACTCCCAGCACCAGGTGTGCTGCTGGTTGAGCGTGGCCATGTCCATCCCGTTGATAGGTCAGCTGGGGTTAGGAGGGACTCCAGTCTCCAGAGGGGCGGCGTGGGTGAGCCCCCAAATGACCAGGGGCACTGTGGATATTTGCAGGACACTGTGAGCAGTCCACAGACTGGGCAGCCAGGGGCCTGTGAACGGTACCGAATGGTGGCCGTTATGACAACCACCTCAACAAGGGTGGTCCATGCCCAGCCACCCCAACCCCAAGGGGAACACCTTAAATTCACGGGGCTGTCAGTATGTCGCTCCCCTCTAATCCCCCCTGGCCCTGGCAGGCACCCTCCAGCAAATGCTACCATTTTGTCCAGTGTAGAACAATTGGGTTGCTATCTTTATTAACAAACCACAAGCTGCGAGTATGTTTCTTGTATTGACCAAATGACCACACAAGTATGTTGGTTCAAAAGACAGTTTATTATTAAACACAAGACTTATCTCTATGTGCAATGATACACTTGGCTATGTATTAAACTACACCTATCAGCTAAGATGACCTTTACTTAACTTCTGGGTGACCGGCTCTGTGCAGGTAGATAAGGCCTTTATCTGAATCCCCATGTGTGCAGGCAGGAGGTAGTCAGGTTCGTCTCGGCTGCGGCTCATCCCTCTCTGGTAGCGATCGCGGGTACTTGAACTTGGCTGGTCGCTATGCGTTGGTGTGGGCACAGACCGGTCCCAAAAGAGACCGATCCCTAGTGGCGCAGTGCCTCTTATCCTTCTCCATTTTCGCCCCCTTCTGGGCGGTGCTAACTCAGGATCCAATGGATCGATAGGGTCTCGATCACCCTAATCGATTCTGGCCAATTAGGGGCAGGTACCTCGATGACTGGGCGGGTCCTTGTTACCATTGTCCCAAGTATGTATGCATTTCCAAATAAGGGGAGGCGGTGCAGGTGAGTCTGCAACTGTTGCTATTCCTTTATTTGAGTCTATTGTCCTGGGGAAATCAGTGATTGACCTTTAACAGGTGCAAGTTTCAGTTCAGTCTCGTTTTCCTTTGCCCAATACACAGGTGCTCTGTATTGTCTGTGTCGCAAGTTGACCACAATTCCCATTATCCTTTGCGGGAAGCCGTTTTAGATGGCCACAATTGTAAGAACTTCTCTTACCTCCTCTCCCTCCCTCGGAGGCCATGGCTCCCAGACCCTGCTTTTCAGTACCAGTTGTGAACCGTACCCGCGTCACTTCCACCTGACAGAGGCGGTGAATCATGGAGGCCCAGAGCATACTGGGGTACGGGTCCCGTTAATGAAATGTAAACGCATGCTAATGATGGATTTGCATGCTGACGCCAGCATGGGACGAGGTTCGTGTTGCGGTCCCCAGTCGGACGCCAGAGCATGGCCTTCGGTTCGGCGCTGGGCGCTGACCTCGATTTTTGGCAAATGCCCAATTCTCTTCCCCATCAGGGATCGTGTTCCCGGCCTTCCGGGGTGAAGAATTTAGCCCAGAATCCATGAAGCCAGCTTCTATCGGGGATCTGACTTTATCAGCGGGTTTGTAACAGTGGGGCTTCAGGTGTTCCACCTTCGGTATGTTCAATTCAACCTCACCTCTTCCATTAAAACACGCACACATGATAAATTGTTGTATCTGTGCGGATCATGACTCACTGTCTGGTTAGCACAATAAAACTGACTTTGTTAACACAGGATTCAGATTGAGCCACAGTATTAAGCTGTGCTTTAGACTCCCTGCTTACAACTTCTGCTGGAATATGAGCTGTAAGACAGTTTGAAGAATCTAATTTCTCTCCTAGGAAAACCACATGAAGAAATTTGAGATATTTGCCAGTTCACATTCAGTTATGGAAGAACCCTGAAGCACAAATTGTATTAATCAAATCTATTAATCAAATTGTATTAATCTGAAGTTGTATTAATCAAATCAGACATAAAACTGCGTGTAGATATCAATTCTTCTGCACAGTCTTGGCTAGAAATGCCCACACAGAGATCACTCCTTCTCCGCCATAATCAATACTTCTTATTTTCATACAAATGAAAGACTACATGGAATCAATAATGTAGCCCCACTGTGACAGCAGTTGGACCTTTGATTTTGGGCACAGCCGCATTTTTGTCTCTGGACAATTATGCATGGCCAGTGTTTTCACACTATTATTGTAGCCCTGCTGTCACTTGACTAAAGTGGTGCTTCGATTAAACATTTGGGCCCGGATTGTCTTAAAGCTGTCCTGCTCCCGAGGGGAGGAAACAGTAGGAACTTTGGAACGGGAATTAGGTCATTCCGTTCTCGAGCCAGTTAGATCGTGGCTGATCTGTACCTTGGCCCCTCGCGTTAACGAACACAACTGTCGGTGCTCGAACTCCACGCTGCTTAGTGTCAGCCGCACCTCAGTTGATAGGACCCTTTCCTCTGGGTCAGAGTTTGTGGGTTCTGGCGCCACTGCCAGACTTGGGGGCAAAATCTTGGATAGCAGTCCAAGTGCAATACTGAGGGGATGCTTCACTGTCGGGAGTACCGGCTTTCCAATGAGTCATTAAACTGAGGTCCTCTCCAGTGGAGGTAAACAATCCTATGACATGATTCGAAGAAGAGCAGGCATGTCCCCCCCTAGTGCCCGGGCAGATTTTATACAACAACTTATACTTATAAAGCACTGCTAATGTAATGAAATGTCCCAAAGCGCTTCACAGGAGTATTATAAAACAAAGGACGACACTAAGCCACTTAAGGAGATATTGGTCAGAGGATCAATCGCCAGGTCAAAGAGCTGGGTTTTAAGCAGTGTCTTGAAGAGAAAAGGCAAGGCAGAGATCTGGCACAAATTCCACAGCTCGCGGACGAGGGAAATAAGCTGCCAATGGTGGAACAATTAAAATCGAGGATGACCAAGAGGCCAGGATTGGAGAAGCTTTCATATCTCAGAGGGTTCTGGAGTTAGAGATTATATAGATGAGGAGGGTTTAGGGCATGGATTAATTTGAAAACAAGGATGAATATTTTAAAATCATAATTTGTTTAACTGGGAAGCAATATAGATCAGTAAGCACAGGTTGATAGACAAAACATGTTAATATCTTATCAATGTTAGATGATCACAGAATCCCTAAGGTGCAGAAGGAAGCCATTTGACCCATCGAGTCTGTACCAACTTTCCAAAGAGCACCCTACCCATGCTCATGCCCCCACCCAATCCCCATAACTCTATAACTCCACCTATTAAGCGGCAATCTAACATGGCCAATCCACCTAACCCGCACTTCTTTGGACTGTGTGAGGAAACCGGAGCACCCAGAGGAAGCCCACACAGACACAGGGAGAACGTGCAAACTTCACACAGACAGTCACCCAAGGCTGGAATCGAACCAAGGTCCCTGGCACTGTGAGGCAGCAGTGCTAACCTACTGTGCCGCCGTGCCGCCCTGATGGGTATTTGAATGCATATTGTCATAATATACACCAGTATATCATGGTGCAGACACACACTGATGGACACTCACAGGGACCAATCAACATTTACAAACACCGCAGCCATTCACCAGTTAGAATACACACACTATAGAGGCAGAGGGCACCACGGTTCCCACTCATTCTGGGTGCTGCCTCTCAGTATAACAAGAACTCATCCAGCCCAGCACAGACTCACAACACGTGCTGAGAGAATCAACTGGTTTGGACAAGGCTTAGGTCTCTAGTTTAAGTAAGCATCATTTAGACCCACAGTCATCGTGTGTTAGTTAGTTAGAAGTAGTTAATAAAATTGAGTTGAACCTTCATCAGTGTTGGAAGTGTCTGTTCATCGCTCAAGTCCACACTAGCCAACACTTCATGATACCAGGAGTTGAGGGATACTCGCACTTCTGAGACCTACCTTTCAGTGATCTGCCTTCCACCAGTCTCGCGCCATCCAACAGAATGGACTCCGTTCGCCCGCCGCCGCCTCTCCACATTGCAGGGAATCTGGGCTTGAACTGGAAACTTTTCAAACAGTGCTTCCAGCTGTACCTCGAAGCCAGGGACCTGGAAGCTGCCTCGGACGCACGGAAGATTGCTCTCTTCCTCTTCACAGCCGGTGACCACGCTCTGCACATTTACAACTCACTCACCTTCAATGAGGGGGAGGACAAATCGAAGTTCAAGACCATAATTCTGAAGTTCGACAGCCACTGTGCGGTCGAGGTCAACAAGAGCTTCGAGAGATACATGTTTGAGCAGCGAATTCAGGGTAAGGACGAGCCTTTCCAGTCCTTCATTACCCACCTCCGCGTCCTTGCGCAGTCCTGCAACTACGGGTCCACCTCTGACTCCATGCTCCGTGACCAGGGTATTTTTGGTGTTCAATCTGAGCCTCTGCGCCAGCAGCTACTAAAAGTAAAGCAGCTCACTCTCTCCACGGCCATTGAGACCTGTGTACTTCATGAACATGCCTCCACACGCTACTCCTGCATCCAGGCCGCTGAATCGGCGTGGCAAGCCCCTTACGAGGCAGAACGGGTCCAAATTATTAAATCTTTTCAGTCTCTGGATCTGATCGATGGTGGCCATTTCACACGCTTTTCACGGAGTCCCGCGCTTACACACAGCGAGCGTGCTGACATCACGGACCGCTTCGCGCAGGTGCGCCTTACGCTGGATCGCCCCACGCATGAGCGGTGGCGCGACTAACGTCCCAACGCTCTGGCATGCGGCAACTGCGGCTCCGCCCACTTAAAGTGGCAATGTCCAGCGAAGTCCCGACGCTGCCTGCAGTGTGGCAAACAAGGCCACTACGTTGCAATGTGCAGATCTTCCATGCCTGCTGTTTTTCGATGGTCCACCCAGCCCCACAGAGACGTCAGGGCTATCCAGCCTGCCATCAATGAACCTACTCCAGACCTTGATTCTGACTGTGCCTGCAATGACCCACAGGTCCTGTTCCAAATCAGCGTCGTTACTACGAACAGGATGTCCCCCAAGCGTGGCACTGAACCCGTCCACGTCCACAGCGTCAGCCAGGATGATGAGTGGTGTGCCACCCTTACGGTCAACCAGAGTTCGTTGCCCACCACAGAGACTGAACTTATGAACTCTGTACACATGTGGACTCTCTGAAATGTTTTTTTTCCCCTATATCCTTTATTGTTGCATTCGTTATCCAGTGATTTGTGAATAGATTTGTTGGTTGTTCCAGTTCATGGTAGTCATCTGCACCAGGCACCTTCCTCCGTAAATAGTCTTGTTCCCTGTATATAGCTTTGTACATATGTCTTCGAACCTCACACGTAGCTAGGTACTTTCTCCACACACCCACACTATTTATTATCACATGCCTATATCAACATTTTTTTTATAAAAGGGGGGATGTCATAATATTCACCAGTATATCATGGTGCAGAAACACACTGATGGACACACACAGGGACCAATCAACATGTACAAACACCGCAGCCAATCACCAGTTAGAATAAACACTATAAAGGCAGACGGCACCATGGTTCCCGCTCATTCTGGGTGCTGCCTCTCAGTGTAACAAGAACTCATCCAGCCCATCACAGACTCACAACATGTGCTGAGAGAATCAACTTTGGACAAGGCTTAGGTCTCTAGTTTAAGTTAGCATCATTTAGACCCACAGTCATCGTGTGTTAGTTAGTTGGAAGTAGTTAATAAAATTGAGTTGAACCTTCATCAGTGTTGGAAGTGTCTGTTCATCTCTCAAGTCCACACTAGCCAACACTTCACATATGAATCGTGGTTAGCTCGGACACGGGGCGGAGGTGTGGAGTGTTGACTCTGAACAAAGTCAACATTCTCTCAGCCAGGAAAGGCGCCATGTCTTAGTTTTTAACTTCACCAGCCCACATGGAATGTGCTAACAAACGGAACCTGTTCTGAGTTAAGACGGGGCAGCAGAATTTAGGATGATCTCAAGCAACAAAGACTGCAGTGGTTCAAGAAGGCAGCTTCCCAAGACTTTAATAATATTAGCCGAGCTAGTGATGCCCACATGAATGAACAAATAAAAGAATATCAATAAAATAGACTATCTGATCATTATTATATTGCTGCTAGAGGGATTTGGCTGTGCACAGGTTGCTGGCACATGTTATGCATTACAACATACTTACTACACTACTAAAATACTGAGTTGGCCGTGAACGTTTTGTGCTGTCCTGAGGTTGTGTAAGGTCCTAAATGAGTGACTACTTCAGGTCCTAAATAAGTGACTTTCTTCTACCTGCATTCTTTCCGTAATGCCTGCCTGACAAAAATCTACCACTTTCAGTTTTGAAATCTTCCATTACCGTCCCGGCCTGACCTCAACAGCTTTTTAGGGGAGCGAGTTCCAACTTTCCTCTGCCCCTTGTGTGAAAACAATGGCTCTTCACATCACCCTCGAATGGCCCAACTCGAATTGTAAGATTACATTAAGCCATTTTTTCAGAATGTATTTCTGGAGTTCTCTGACCTCCGCTCTGTTCCTCAGACAGGCAGGTCCTTTGAAAAGCAGCATCAGAGTGGTGTCGGGGGATGTGGCAGAAAGGATCAAGCTGTCATTTTACCTGTACAAACATCATGGGAACTGGTGTGCAGGAAAGCACAATGGGTCTCGCAAAGGTAAGTGTTATCACAACTGGATAAGGAAATCTTGTAACATATTCCAATATCTACTCAGAGAACCTCAGTGTAAACTTGGCTCAGTAGGACACATCGAGCATGGTCAGCGCACCAGCAGCTGGTCACCTATTTTCCCAACATGCCCGTCATATCCTTTTGTTCACTCCCCACTCTGAACACTTGGCATCACAATGCATTTGATCTGTAGCCTGTTAAATGTGACAAAGTGCTTGCAATAAGCATGTTGTCACATTAAGCTGCCTGCATTTTCTGTATTCTGATACTTGCAGTATGCAGGAGGCAGATAGTAAATTTGGATGGCTGACATCTTCTCTCAGCTTGCTCAATTCAAAGCCTATCCTTTTTCTACCTAGTTGCAGGAATAAACGGCACATAGCACATGTCACCAGCCAGGGATGAGAATGTTAGTCATACCCTGTGAATACTGAAACAGAGCCACATAGACAATCCTCCCAATCAACTCACACTAGGTTGTACCTCGCAAGGCTTCAAACCAATTCATTGCTCATGAAGCACTTGGTTTTGATAAAGCCCAACACAGGTAAAATTAAGGTACGGACATCTTCTGATATGCAAGTTCATTCAGTAGGACTTTCATATTGTGTTCAGGTTCTTGCCCACTCAGTTAAAACAGAAAGGGCGGCATGGTGGCGCAATGGTTAGCATTGCTGCCTCACAGCACAGGGACCCGGGTTCAATTGCGACTTTGGATGACTGTCTGTGTGGAGTTCGCACATTCTCACCGTGTCTATGTGGGTTTCCACCGGGTGCTCCGGTTTCCTCCCCCAGTCCAAAGATGTCAGGTTAGGTGGATTGGCCATGCTAAATTGCCCCTGATGACCAAAAGGTTAGGTGGGGTTACTGGGTTATGGGGATAGGCTGGGGGCATTGGGGCTCTTTCAGAGGTTCGGTGCAGACTCAATAGGCTGAATGGCATCCTTTTGCACTGTAACGATTCTATGAAAGTGGTAGAAACAGAACAGATTAACCTTTTTTGGTACTGAATGTCTTTTGAAACTTGCGCCAATGGTCGTAGGAAGACTGTTTTTCTATTCTTATGACCAAAGCGAATAACCCTTCACTTTCCCATATTTCCCATTTGCCACCCTGTTCCCCACTCGTTTAACCTGTCTGTGTCTCTTTGCAGCCTCTTTGTGTCCTCCTCACAGCTTACATTCCCACCTAGTTTTGTGTCATCAGCACATTTAGATACATTACTCGATTAGGTTTAAATAATTGATGTTTGTAGTTGTGGTTGGAAATAAGGTATACTTTTAAGTTTAACCTTAATTAGTCTTTCTGTACTTGTGTGCTAAGAATGGGTTAAAACTTTAATTTGTTTCAAGTTAAACAAAAGTGGCTGCATGCCTGTGGGTTTTGGTTTCACTTTAAACTGTGCCTGCATTGTAATTGAGGTTTTACAACATAAAAACCAGAGGCTCACCCTGGGACAGCAAATACTTTTGAGTTGTTGTAAGTTGGGACCAGAAAAGCTGGACACAATGAAGGGAACTACAGAAAGCAGATTCCCTAAAAGAACAGAGGCTGCCGGGCAGCATGGTAGCACACTGGTTAGCACTGTTGCTTCACAGTGCCTGGGATCTGGGTTGGATTCCTGGCTTGGGCCACTGTCTGTGTGGAGTCTGCCCGTATCGGCGTAGATGTCCTCCAGGTGCTTCGGCTTCCTCCCACAAACCCCGAAAGACGTGCTTGGTTGGCGAATTGCACATTCTGAATTCTCCCTCCGTGCACCCGAACAAACGCCGGAATATAGTGACTGGGGGATTTTCACAGTAACTTCATTGCAGTGTAATGTGAGCCTACATGTGACACTAATAAAGATTATTATTATAGTAAGGAAGGACTATACATATATTCAGAAAACAAGTCCCAGAAGCTGAACAACAACCAGAAATCAGGAAATGCGAAGTCCAAGAAATTGACTGTATGACTCTAAAGGAATAAAGAATGTTCTTTATATGAAAAATGTACTGGTCACAATGAGCAGAGAGATAGGGTCCCAATGAAAGACAAAGCTGCAAGGTGCAATCCGGAGAAGTCGGCTCATGAGAAGTGAGACATCTGAAGGAATCCTGAGGTTGGGACATCTTTATACAGCCTATGAAGTAGTGGCGTTCTGTTGGTGTGGCTGGGTATCTGACAGATTGTGTATAAATTTTACGGTGCGTGGTAATCCAAGGAATAGGAATACCGAAAGGAGAGACTGGAATCCTGGATGTGAATCCTTGGTGAAGGCATCTGAGAAAAGGCCTTGTGTTGGAGAAGATTGCAAAATGTGTTCTTTGAGAGTGGTGATTGGAAACCCTCATATGGAAGCCAGGGTTCTAGTGAGACCTGTTGACTCACAGTTTTGCAAGCATCTGGGGGAGGAGTTGATGCAAAATCCTCAGAAATTGAATTGGATGGAATCTGTCACTTGGTTTCAGAGTGTAGTATCCACATTTTGCCAATTTGTTTAGGTGGGTTGTGTACCTACTAGGAACTGTAGTGATCCTCACTTGAGTGTGTACAGAAGGGGCTAATGGGAAATGGAAATACCACCAGGGGGCAGCATGGGAAGTATAAGAGTGACACCACAGGCCCTCCCCTTCACTTTGGCTGAACAGACAGTGAGGAGAACAGGGACGGAAGTGAGCTCAGGGCTGCTAGTGTGGTCAGGCCTAGTTGCAGAGCATAGCGAAGTCTAACCTTTACAAGGGCAGTTCTGTAAGTAAGAGCTCACGCAATCATTTAAGTTGTGTAGCACAATAAACCTTCCTTCAACTACTGGATGACTTCTAGCATTCTTTCCAGTAACAACAGGAACATTAAAATGTAAGCCATATTTGGAACCTGAAAATTCTGTATGTATCTGAAAGTACAGCTGGGATGAAGGAGAAATATATTGCAGTAATTTTTTTCTTCTTTAATCAAGGTTTTTTTTTTCTAAAAGTTAATCAGCAGCCCTGCAACTCTGCACATCAATTTCTCGAAACAAACAGAGCTCGACTCTGGAATTTGACTATCCTGTGGTAAACCAGCTGGAATCATAACAACTCTCTCTATCTTTGTCCAAGTCATCGATATGGAATGGAAATAGCTAAGACCCCGGGACTGACCCTTCCAGCACTTCACAAGTCGTAACCTTTCAACCTGAGAATTTCCCGTATAGGCATGTTTTACTTCCTGTCCATAAAACAATCCACGTTCCGTATTAATACATAATAATAATAATAATCTTTATTGTCACAAGTAGGCTTACATTAACACTGCAATGAAGTTACTGTGGTAATCTCCTAGTCGCCACACTCTGGCACCTGTTTGGGTACAGTGAGGGAGAATTCAGAATGTCCAATTCACCTAACAACCACATCTTTTGGGACTTGTGGGAAAAAACCGGGCACTCGGAGGAAACCCACGCAGACACGGGGAGAATGTGCAGACTTCGCACAGACAGTGACCCAAGCAAATAGAACCCGGGAAGCAACAGTGCTAACCACTGTGCTGCCGTGCCTCCCCCCCCTTTCCCCTAACTCCAAGAGCCCTTATCTTTTTTAAAAAATGTTATTTAAAAAAATAAATAAATTTAGAGTGCCTAATTCATTTTTTCCAATTAAGGGGAAATTTAGCGTGTTCAATCCACCTACCTTGCACATCTTTGGGTTGTGGGGGCGAAACCCACGCAAACACGGGGAGAATGTGCAAACTCCACACAGACAGTGACCCAGAGCCAGGATCGAACCTGGGACCTCGGCGCCGTGAGACTGCAGTGCTACCACTGCGCCACCGTGCTGCCCGGAGAGCCATTATCTTGCCTATTAACCTTTTGGCACCTTATCAAATGTATTTTTAGAAACCAGGTATACTATATCCACTTGTTCCCCATTATCTACCCTACGAGCTGCATCCTCAAAAGATTATTTAACAAGCTTTTCCAGAATTCTTGACATGAGACAATGGGGAACAATGATAGAATGCACTGAAAGTCTGTGACTATCTGGGACAATGGCGGTACGATAGGTAAAAATGGAACCAGGAAACAAAATAGCAGTGTAAACTCCAGTGACCAATGAAATTTGGCAATAAAAGCAACAAGCAAACACCAAAGCTGCAGACCACCCTGCTAGTGTAGTGTGTCACGACAATAGAAATTATGACTATGTGTGATCTACCTATAACTCTACCAGCTAACCAAAGACATTCTGAACTGTTTAAAGATTATTTGTTTAAAAAAAATCAAGAAAAGATACTGACCAAAGATGGCTACCACTAGTCACCTGACGTCCAAAATTGTAAGCTGACCATTTTTCTGGAACGTTCCTCTCTGGATTGCACTGTAGATCGGCCCTGACATGTTGCACGGAATTTTACACCTAGTGTTGTCAAGGCCCACTTCAAACAAGGACTTTTCAAAAGGCGATAAACATGCAAAATGTTGGACTTTAATCAACTGTAATTTTGTCAAGACAATGGGAAGTGCTAACCAGCCAGATACCCAACAGACTTTCATAAACCCCTGTAGAGGATGAAATAATCTGATCTCCTGTTGGTTTCTACTATTTTGAAATGTGGAAAAGATTTCTGAGATGAAAGATAAAATATGTAATTACTTATTAATTACAAGGACTGCAATACTTGCTAATTGAATTCCTTCTTGAAAATACAAACAGGTTTCAGAATTAGTTTTGCCAAACCAGGAACAGAGAGACGAATGAAAGTCATCTGGATAAACTGCGGAAGGGAGCAGTAAGGAATCTCTCTTCCCCTCCCACCCCCCAACCTCTCTGAAGTTAAGATTCTTTCCATCAAGGTGCAATTACCTGAACCTCAATTCATGCCATATTTTTAAAGGAAACCAACTAACTTCAAACGGCTGCAATGTTCAAAAGCCTTCACCTCAAGGACAAACAAAGGACTTAATCATATAGTTTTTAATTTGCTTGTACTCTAACGTTTCTTACTTTTAATGTCTGTGTCATCATGTCTTTTATTTTTGTTCCTCAGGTTTAGTAACTAATAAACGTACTCCTTCTCTCAATAAAGTAATCCTGGTTTGATTGGCTTCTTATTAAACATGATATAAAGGGAGGCAGGTTAGCACAGTGGCTTCACTGCGCCAGAATCACAGGTTCAATTCCCTGCTGGGTCACTGTCTGTGCGGAGTCTGCACGTTATCCCCCTGTGTGCATGGGTTTCCTCCGAGTGCTCCGGTTTCCTCCCACTGTCCAAAGACGTGAAGGTTAGGTGGATTGGACATGCTAAATTGCCCTTAGTGTCCAAAAAAGGTCAGGAGGGGTTATTGGGTTACGTGGATAGGGTGGAAGCGAGGGCTTATGTGGGTTGGTGCAGACTCGATGGGCCAAATGGCCTCCCTCTGCACTGTATGTTCGATGTTAAATACATTTGAATTGGAAAAGGCATCTGCGGAGATAATAAATTTGACAAAAACTTTTTTGCAACCCACCGTGACAGCTGAATAAAGGTCAATCAATTCACTCCTCGCTCGGTTGTTCCAGGGTGGCATGGTAGCACAATGGTTAGCACTGTTGCTTCACAGTGCTAGGACTCATGTTTGATTCCCGGCTCAGGTCCCGAAAGATGTGCTTGTTCGGTGGACTGAACATTCTTAATTCTCCCTCAGTGTACCCGAACAGGCGCCGGAATGTGGCGATGAGGGGTTTTTCACAATAACTTTGTTGCAGTGTTAATGTAAGCCTACTTGTGACACTAATAAATATTATCATTAAAAGGGGATATGTATCCCAAACAACAGCCTGCTTCTCCCATCCCTCTTTCAACAATACTGGCACCATCTGCTAAAGAGGAAATGGGGGCTATAGATTTTTTTCAAAAGTATTTTATTCCAACGCATATTACAAAATGTGAACAATTTGGGGAACAAACTCCCCAACACATAACTATACAGTGAGTAGAAATGTTCCCTCATTTCACCTCCCTCCTCCCTCCCCCCCACTCCCCCCACGCTGAACACCTCCCCAAACACGGCTACAAACATCCCTTACCTTGCCCTGAAGCCTTCAACTGAACCCCTTAATTCATACTCCAATTGAAGAAAGTCATGTAAGTCCCCCAGCCAGGCCGCCACCCCTAATGGCATAGTTGACCGCCACTCCAGCTGAATTCTTCGCCAACCAATCAGAGAGGTGCTACTCCCTGTGGTGATATGCATCACTGTAAATACACAAGGGGTTAATGTAAATAAACGTAGAGTAGATAGACACTAGAGGGAGCACCAGAGACATGACACACAGACATTCAACCAATAGGTCAGTAAGATAGGACACGACCAATGGGCATTCAAGATACACACAGAGGTGACCCTACCACAGGAGGGCATTACATCAACCCATATAAAAGGACACAGCACACATGATCATCCTCTTTCCAGTGGAGACACTCAGTGTGTACACAGGGTTGATTTGAAACACATCACACCCACCACCTGGATTGTAGCAGACTGGTTCATCAGTCTGAGTAGCTGTAGCAGGATTAACAGGAGAGTTGAATCCAAGTAGGAGAATTGTTAACAGTTTAATAAATGTGTTCAAGCTATCTCCAAATCTGAACCTTCCTTTGTCAGAGTGCACATCAAGGAAGCAGCTTATGCTACGTCAAGAGCATAACAAAACACTCCCCTCCATCAGCTCCGACATCTCCGATTTCCCAAATATCGGTTAGGTGCAGTCCAAAAAAGGTTAGGTGAGGTTACAGGGATAGGCTCGAGATATGGGCTTAGGTAGGGTGCTCTTTCCAAGTTCTGTTGCAGACTCGATGGGCCGAATGGCCTCCTTCTGCACTGTAAATTCTATAATTCTATGATTCTATGAAAAAAAGGTCTGATGAATGTAAAATGCCTAGTAGTAATAAAGATTAATAATGAGATGCTTATCATTGTGCTTCCGCTGGGCAGGTACCAATTGGAAAGCAGACAGAGACCACTATTGTAGCCCCTATTTTTAGTCTACTTCTAAAGCATTCAGAAAACTATCTTATTGGGGGCAATGGGGTGGTTCAATCACTTTAACCGCTGGGACAGTAACAGAAGGCGTGCTGTATTTCTGTTCTATAAGCACAAACATCAAAGCTGACATCCCATTGCAATACTGAGGGTGTGCTGTACTGCTGGAGGCGCTGTCTTTCAGAAAAAACCGAGGCCTCAACCCCCTGGTCGGCTGGATGTCAGAGATCCCACGGGACTATTTTGAAGAGGAGCAGGTGAGTTACTCCCCTTGCCCTGACCCATACTTATTCCTCAATCGACAACACACACAAGAAAAGATTCTGGTCATTGCCGCATTGCTGAGTGTAAATAGGTTGTCGCGTTTCCTCCATTACAACAGCGATGACGCTTTAAAACAACTTCTTTGGCTGTGCAGTGCTTCAAGACGGCCAATGGTCGTGAAAGGCACCATATAAATGGAAGACTTGATACATTTATTTGCTACAATGCTGTCAGTCAGTTTCGTGCCAGCAATATTCCCATTCAAGCTGTTCCCCTGCCTGCAGGATGCATTAGAACAATACGCTTGGCATTGATACCTGCAACGGCAATTCCAGCTTCACCTCACAACAAGCACAACAAAGGAATGGAAGCAACCTTTCTGATGTGGTGCAGAAACCCTTCTTGCAGCACTTTTTTCACTGGTTTGGAGGGTGAACACTCACAAACTTGTCAATTTGATTTGGGCGATTTGATACAAAGCAGCTTGACTGGACTGGTTTACATGAATGGTGCTATTCCCGTATCAGCCTCCCCGGACAGGCGCCGGAATGTGGCGACTAGGGGCTTTTCACAGTAACTTCATTGAAGCCTACTCGTGACAATAAGCGATTTTCATTTCATTTTTTTCATTTACCCTGCATATCAAATTAACCTCTGTTTTATTTTGACCACTACAATTCGGCAGCACTAGCATTTGATAGATTAATTATTAGTCTTTCAATGATCGAAAATTGAGAGGATAAAAACGGTGGCAATACAATCTATACTTGTTTGCTTTGCTGATACGGTGCCTGTTGATGTGAGCGCAGCTTTACAATGGGGACAGATTTCGCAGTCAATGTAAGGCTGAAGTTAATATCGCTTGCCATGATTTAAGGGCTTTCAGATAAGGGGTAGATACATGAATCCACTCAAATATCCCAGCCTTGCCTCTGGAACTGTTCCATTGTTAGCCTCATGAAAATGCGACGCACTGTCTGCCTCACAACTGAAATGCATCGAATGTCACGATGTTGCTGTGATCGCATGGCAAACATGGACTAACCGCATCACAGATGGGTGCAATTTTCCCAAAATAATTACTCAAGTGTCATTTTGGGCGAGAAAATCGGTGCAAATCATGCCACCATCGTGATATTCCCGCATTTGTCTGGAGGGTGTGATGTGCAGCAGCATTGAGATGGGCGGGACCTAAACAGGCCTGTAAGCTTGGCTTCACAGAGAGCGAGATGCCCTTTAAAAATATCTCAAAGTGATAGTACAGCACCCCCCTCCAAGGATAGCTGGCAACAAGGCCCTCCCAATGGGTCTCCCTTCAGAACTTCCCTGAAATAAGCTGGCATCAGCCCCCTTCTTCCAATCGCTGATGCCAACGGCCCCTCCCCAGATGAGCGGAATCCGGCTATTGGATTGCCAAATTCTCCCTCCTTCATGCCCCACCCTTCATGCAGCCTGCTTTCAGGCCCGGCCCATGTTCAGGCCTCTCCCCTTTCATGCTCCACCTCTTTCAGGACCCACCCCTTGGCAGTGCAATGCTGGCACTACCCCTAGCTCCCTGGCACTGCCAGGTTGGCACTGCCAGGGCTCCAGGGGGCAGTACCATGGCATTTCCCTGCCATGCCCCTGACTAAACAAGGGCTCCAATGTCCTCAGACCCCCCCCCCCCCCTCCCCCCCCGGCACAGTCATCCAGTGGTGGATATGAGTAGTGATTCCCGCCGGTTTCATGCTGCACCGGCAGCGGGGGCTGGGGTGAAGAATACTGGGAGCCGGGAGAATTAGGCCTCATATATTTAAATATACTAATTGCACTCCTGCCCAGCGAGGGCGTGAACCTGATTACGTCAGCTGCAGCAGGCCTGGAACACCATGCACTGTCCGGCGCTCAACGTAAATCCTGCTTTGGGGCTCTCCCGCTATTTTCCCTATATATAGCAGGATGTGCGCCAGATGCAATGCCATTGAAGGATTGCCCCCGATATTTATGGCTAGCAACTAGTAGTCTGAAATTGAATGTACTGCCCAGCTCCATAAACAGGGCATCAGTAACCTGCGAGATGCAATGGTGTGCAGCTGTTTGGAATGAGCCAGAGGTGAAGAGGGCCAAGGCCACAGTGACTTTGTTGGCTACTGGCAGGACATGGTGAGCACTGCTGCGATCTGTGACGTCTTCAATGATGAGGGCACAAATCTCAGTGATCATTGGCATTGGTTCTCTGCCATGTAGAGTGGTAGATCTCACGCTGAGTCTGTGGCCTCGGTTGCGTTCCTGCCCCTTGTCCCTCTCCACTACCCTCTTCATATTTAGCGTTCTGCCTCTTCCATTGAAGATGTTGGTCCTCTTCAACACTAGGCCCCAAGATGTGAGATTCATGCTCCTATTGCCAGCTTTAGTCCCTTCCTTCTGCCTCTGCAATGTGTCATGACATCCTGGTCTAGTGCACGGACAATTCCAGCCCACGTGACCTGGAGTTGCAACACAGATGAATTTTGTAAAAAATATCCGAGCTCCTCGGTTGATCTCAACAAACAGCAATCACCAGGTTTGTGACTGCAACACAAGTAACCTTTTATTATGTACAGTATTATCATTAAACGGACATAAATGTAACTGACTATCCAGTACTCTTTTCCAAACCCCCCTTCCTAACTCACCCCACTGACAAAATATAGTCGCTGACATACTGGATTCCCATCGGTCTTCTTTCTCCCGCCGAGAATAACAGACACCATACACAGCCAAACAACAGAGGGGAAAGGGTGTTGGAGAAGGAAAGAAAATGTTAATAAAATATTCTTAATAAAAAGATCTTTGATGCACTGGAATGACTTACGGTTACTGTCTTTCTGAAGTTCAGCTTTTGTTTTGATACTTCTTCGTTCCAGGTTTGAGACGGTTTTCTCTGGCAAGGTTGTCTACCTTCTCTGCAGTCTCCACATAATTACAGGTTGACAGCAAAGGATGTGCCAGGAACTCACTGATTTCAGGACAATAGAACAGTTCTTTCACTTCAGCAAAGAGGAGAGATAGAGAGAGAGAGAGAGACCGTTCTTTTTACTTCCAAGGTCTCAACACTTCTGCTCAGTTCTCTCAGAAACCATTACACAGGAACCAATCATCCACTGTTGTTATGCAGAACTCTGTCCCTGGCCAAGCCACCAGTTGCCAGTTAACCAATCGAAACGACTCTCTTCAAACCTGGTTCTTAAGATCCACCCGATGCTTCTTTGCTCCCAAACACAAATCCTGGGAGCACAGTGTCCTAGCAAGCAGGCTGTTTCAACTGAGTCTTCCGCTTAAAGACACATCCCGATTATGGGTCCATGGACCAAAATAATAAAATAACATAAAAGAAAAGGGAACAAAGGAAATAAACAGGAAGGACTCTTACAAATGCCAGGAGGGTGCTGCTCTACCAGTGTGCCAATGGCTGAGTGCCCATCTCTGCAGCCATCCCAGCTGAGTTAATGGGAGCTGTGTTGCCACCTCGAAGCTCAGCCTTAACTTGCAACCCATGTCCCGCATCAAAATCCCAGACCGGCCCTCAACAGGCTCTCAATGAGCTCCTTACTGCTTCAAATTAACCTCATTGCAGAATCAAGAGGTAAGGGTCTCCCCTCCCACCTCCCCCGCCCCACTCAAATAAAACTCGGCGGTAGAAAGAAGACCGATGGGAATCCAGTATGTCCCAGCGACTATATTTTGAACGCCTGCCTGCCCAGTACTGGATTCCAGTGGGACCTAAATATCTGCCCAAAGAGTCAGAACAATGAGCCAAGAAGCCTTTTCCTGTGCGTGTCACTCTCTGATTCGAAGCTGCGACTGATGGATACTGGAGTTCGAAAACTTTTCAGTTGTCACTATTGGGATTTTTTTTGCTACAAACTGCTGTGCGTTTACGAAGCCAAGGCTGAATTTCTTATCAGATTGCTGGAGGCCAAGACTTTTGATACTTGATTTGGGATCCTGTGGCTCAAAGGAATATTTAAACTGCTTTCACCCTGCTGGCATGCTGAGTGAAGATGTGGACAACTTGGTGGAGTTTGGGGAAAACTACAAGCAGCAGGACTGATCTCTGCTGATCATGTTCGCCCTGATCATAAATGATCAGGCCTGACTGCTGCTGACTTTATGATCATTCAAAACTGACTGAAGCTTTGAACCAAGCCGAACGCCTCAAAGTAAAATCACAATATTAGTCAGGATCGTGTCGCTGGCATTTTGTCAGAAGCTGTTACGACTGAAGCTTATTGCAAAGCTTCTGCCTGACAGTGGATATTATATGCAGAGCGCATCTAGAGCCCCAGAACATTTGCCTAGTTTGCGCAGAACTGAAGGAATAATCATTCATGATTCAATTTTGAAGCTTTGCGTCTTGCGTCCATCAGGACAGATATTCAACTAAACAAAAGCTTGCGGGGCAGCCATTCCCTGGCTCCTTCCTCATGATAATGCCTTGAACAGTCAGAGTCGACCTGCCTGGTTTGAATTTAAGCAAAAGCTTGGCAATTAACTGATTCCTGGTGCATTCGTCATGGCAGCATCTCTACCAATCAGAGCCCACATGCCAACCATGTCAGCACTCACTTCGTATGCAGTTGTTCCTTTTAGATTTGGCATTCTTGCATATCTGGTCCTGGTAAGTTCAAGACAAAAAGTTTCGACAGCATGTCTCTTTTTTTCAGCAATACCCAAATTCTCTACTACCAAGTAATTATTAAAAAATAACACTTCTTGCAATGAATTGCAAGCACAATGGATCTTCAATGTTTTGCTTCTTATTCTTGAAATCGTGAATTCTTTTAAAAGAATCTAGACGTGCTTACAGATGGTTAGAAGGATAAGGAATATTTCCCTATTACTAGTACATCTAATGTTAAAATTTGATCCAGTGTGACAGTGTAATTTATTCTTTGTGCTTTAAATGTGGCACGATGATTCCTCATATGGCATATGTGAAGAATACCACTCGTGACACACAAAAGTTGGCAGCTTATAGTAGGAACACATGTGGCTGCACAATCTGCTTCAACACTTGCTTAAAACACCGTCTGAATTGTTTCCATCCACTATATCCTGCTGGACATAGAAGAAATAGGAGCAGGAGTAGACCATTCAGCCCTTCGAGCCCACTCCGCCATCCAATGGGATCATGGCTTACCTTCTCCTTCAACACCATTTTGGTGACCACAGGGAGGTCCGAAGTGAGTGGTTAAAGAAAAACTAGTTTTATTGCAAAGTAATAATCAGTACCCAGCCGGGTCTAAGGTGCCGGTTCCAAGTCCGGACAACTTTTATAGCAAAGTCCTGTCCACGGGCTCCCTGCCTCTCAGCGAAGGAGCTCGTACTCAACAAGGCTCATGGGGAGACTGATTGCTCCGACCCTGTACATCTTATAGAATCATGGAATCCCCACAGTTCAGAAGGAGGTCATCAAATCTACACCGACCCTCTGAAAGGGCACCTTACCTGAGCCCAGAACCCACACTATCCCCGTAACTCCACCTAGGACTACTTTAGCATGGCCAAAGCACCTAACCTGCACATCTTTGGACTGTGGGAAGAAACCGGAGCACCCGGAGGAAACCCACGCAGACGGGGAAGAAATGTAAACTCCACACAGTCACCCGAGGTCGGAGTCGAACCCGGGTCCCGGCAGCTGTGAGGCAGCAGTGTGGATTGTCACAACTACTTTCCCGCACTCAGTTGTTGAACATGTCTTGGACACGCTCCATGATGGAGCCTCCACAGCCCTCTGGGATAGAGGATTCCAAAGATTCACCACCCCTTGAATGAAGAAATTCTTCCTCATCACAGTCCTAAACGACCTTCCGCACATTCTGAGAGTGTGTCCCCGATCCTCGATCCTCCACCCACTACAAGAAAACCCTTCCTGTGTTTACCCCCTTGAACCCTTTAAGTATTATGTATGTTTCTATGAGTAATTCCAATTGTCCACATAGACCCCACACAGAGCTGTCTTCAGGCACAGAGCTCCCACCCAGAGCAATATTCAGTCACACAGAGCCCACTCAGAGCAGTCTTCAGTCTCACAGCTCCCACACAGAGCCGTCTTCAGTCACACACTCCCACACAGAGCAGTCTTCAGGCACAGAGTTCCCACCCAGAGCAATACACAGAGCCCACACAGAGCTGTCTTCAGTCTCACACTCCCACACAGAGATGTCTTCAGTCACACAGCTCCCACACAGAGTAGTCTTCAGTCACACACTCCCACACAGAGCCGTCTTCAATCACACAGACCCCACACAGAGCAGTTGTCAGTCACACAGACCCCACACAGAGCAATATTCAGTCACACAGCTCCCACACAGAGCCGTCTTCAATCACACAGACCCCACACAGAGCAGTTGTCAGTCACACAGACCCCACACAGAGCAATATTCAGTCACACAGCTCCCACACAGAGCCGTCTTCAATCACACAGACCCCACACAGAGCAGTTGTCAGTCACACAGCTCCCACACAGAGCCGTCTTCAATCGCACAGACCCCACACAGAGCAGTTGTCAGTCACACAGCTCCCACACAGAGCAGTCGTCAGTCACACAGACCCCACACAGAGCAATATTCAGTCACACAGCTCCCACACAGAGCCGACTTCAATCACAGAGACCCCACACAGAGCAGTCGTCAGTCACACAGACCCACACAGAGCAGTCGTCAGTCACACATTCCCACACAGAGCCGTCTTCAATCACACAGACCATACACAGAGCAGTCTCCAGTCACACAGACCCCACACAGAGCAGTCTCCAGTCACACAGCTACTACACAGAGCCGTCTTCAGTCACACAGCTACTACACAGAGCCGTCTTCAGTCACACAGATACTACACAGAGCTGTCTTCAGTCACACATTCCCACACAGAGCCGTCTTCAATCACACAGACCATACACAGAGCAGTCTCCAGTCACACAGACCCCACACAGAGCAGTCTCCAGTCACACAGCTACTACACAGAGCCGTCTTCAGTCACACAGCTACTACACAGAGCTGTCTTCAGTCACACATTCCCACACAGAGCAGTCTCCCGTCACACAGCTCCCTCAGAGCAGTCTTCAGTCACACAGCTACTACACAGAGCTGTCTTCAGTCACACAGCTACTACACAGAGCTGTCTTCAGTCACACAGCTACTACACAGAGCTGTCTTCAGTCACACAGCTACTACACAGAGCTGTCTTCAGTCACACATTCCCACATCGAACAGTCTTCAGTCACACATTCCCACACAGAGCAGTCTTCAGTCACACAGCTACTACACAGAGCTGTCTTCAGTCACACATTCCCACATCAAACAGTCTTCAGTCACACATTCCCACACAGAGCAGTCTTCAGTCACACAGCTACTACACAGAGCTGTCTTCAGTCAGACATTCCCACACAGAGCTGTCTTCAGTCACACATTCCCACACAGAGCAGTCTTCAGTCACACAGCTACTACACAGAGCTGTCTTCAGTCACACATTCCCACACAGAGCAGTCTTCAGTCACACAGCTACTACACAGAGCTGTCTTCAGTCACACAGCTACTACACAGAGCTGTCTTCAGTCACACTCTCCCACACAGAGCCGTCTTCAGTCACACAGACCCCACACAGAGCAGTTGTCAGTCACACAGCTACTACACAGAGCTGTCTTCAGTCACACATTCCCACACAGAGCTGTCTTCAGTCACACATTCCCACACAGAGCAGTCTTCAGTCACACAGCTACTACACAGCTGTCTTCAGTCACACATTCCCACACAGAGCTGTCTTCAGTCACACATTCCCACACAGAGCAGTCTTCAGTCACACAGCTACTACACAGAGCCGTCTTCAGTCACACTCTCCCACACAGAACAGTCTTCAGTTACATAGTCTGCCACAAAATTCCCACATTCTTCAAGGAACTGCCTCCTCTCCTTCTAAACTGCCTACCCCCTCCCCACCTCCACGCTCTGTCTGCATTGGACCTGACATCCGGCGGATTCCTGCCTCCACCCACACTGACTCCCAAACGAAAGTGAACCGGCACGCTGGCACAATGGTGAGAAATGCTGCTTCGCAGCTCCAGGGTGCCTTGTTCAATTCCAGCATTAGCTGACTGTCTGTGCGGAGTCTACATTCTCCCGTGTCTGCGTGGGTTTCCTCTGGGTGCTCCAGTTTCCTTCCACAGTCCAAAGGTGTGCGGGCTTGTTTAGCACAGTGGGCTAAACAGCTGGCTTGTAAAGCAGAACGAGGCCAGCAGCATGGCTTCAGTTCCCGTACCAGCCTCCCCGAACAGGCACCGGAATGTGGCGACTAGGGGCTTTTCACAGTAACTTCATTTGAAGCCTACTTGTGACAATAAACGATTTTCATTTCAGGTTCGGTGGATTGGCCATACTAAATTACCCCTTAGTGTCCAGAAGGTTAGGTGGGGTTACTGGGTTCTGGGGATAGGGTGGAGGTGTGGGATTAAGTAAGGTGCTCTTTCCAAAGGCCGGTGCAGACTCGATGGGTCGAATGGCCTCCTGCTGCTCAGTAAATTCTATGATAACACACTGGGCAGTGCTTTATTGGCTACCCAGCTCAATATTGTGTTAACAAACTGATCGCAGGCAAAGGCGCGTTTCACCTCTGCACCTGTCCGCTCTGACTTCGGGTCCCAGGTTCGATTCCCGGCTTGGTTCACTGTCTGTGTGGAGTCGGCATGTTCTCCCTGTGTTTCCTCAGGGTGCTCCGGTTTCCTCCCACAAGTTCCGAAAGACGTGCTGTTAGGTAATTTGGACATTTAAAATTCTCCCTCTGTGCACCGAACAGGTGCCGGAATGTGGCGACTGGGTGCTTTTCACAGTAAGTTCGTAAGCTTACTTGTGACAATAAAGATTATAATTATTATGTGAGATTCATGAACAGGTCCTGAGCACAAAAATCAACTCAACAGCCTTTTGGCTGCTCTCTGGATTTTCCGATCCCAAAAGCAGCAATTCTGGCTGCGGGCTGGAATTGAAATTCCCGTCTCAAGGCTAACTCTCAGTTCTGGTCGCCTCATTTTAGAAAGGATGTGGAAGCTTTGGAAAAGGTGCAAAGGAGATTCATCAGGCTGTTGCCTGGAATGCAGACTAGGGGCGCGATTCTCCGCAAATGCGGAGAGTCGTGAAGGCTGCCGTGAAACTGGCCGTGTTTCACGGCAGCCTCCACGCCCCTCCCGGGACCCGATTCTGCTCCCCGGTCGGGGCTAGCAGTGGGGCCCCGTGAACCTCGGCATCGCAGGCTTAGCGAACTTCGCTAAGCCCGCACGCCAAGGGTAACGGTGGCTGACGCGCACGATGACGTCAGCCGCGCATGCGCGGATTGGACGGCTCCAACCCGCGCATGCGCGGATGACGTCATCACGCATATGCGTCAACCCGCGCATGCGCAGGCCGTTATGCCCCTCAGCCACCTCGCGGACTGATCCAGCGGGGCGGCGGAGGAACAAAGAGTGCGTGGGGTTCGGACCCGCTGCCCGCGATCGGGGGCCACCGATCACGGGCCCATGCCACCCTTGGCACGGCCGTGCCAATCGGTGCCATGGTTCTCGAGAACGGCACTTGGCGGCCGTTTTCAGGAACGGTGAGAGCAGGTGTGTTGGAGTTCGTGAAAACGGCCGTAAAAGCCTGGGAACTCGGCCCATCGGCTAGGGGAGAATCGCTGCTCGCTGTAAAAAGACGGCGAGCAGCGATTCGTGTCGTGGGGTGGCCGTGGGGGGGGGGGGGGGGGAGACTAGCGGGAGGTCAGGAAAAATGTCAGGAAGGCCCTCCCGCTATTCTCTGACCCGTCGTGGGGGGCGGAGAATCACGCCCCAGGTCTTACGAGGAAAGGTTGAGGGTGCTCGGCCTTTTCTCATTAGAACGGAGAAGGATGAGGGGCGACTTGATAGTGGTTTATACGATTATCAGGGGAATAAATAGAGTAGACAGTCAGATACTTTTTCCCCGGGTGGAACAAACCATTACAAGGGAACATAAATTTAAGGTGAATGGTGGAAGATGTAGGGGGGATGTCAGAGGTAGGTTCTTTACCCAGAGAGTAGTGGGGGCATGGAATGCACTGCCTGTGGAATTAGTTGAGTTGGAAACATTAGGGACCTTCAAGTGGCTATTGGATAGTTACATGGATTATGGTAGAATGATGGGGTCTAGATTAATTTGTTCTTAATCTAGGACAAAAGTTCGGCACAACATCGTGGGCTGAAGGGCCTGTTCTCAATTTCTAATACCCATCTTGTTGCATTAACTTTCCCTTCCCAAGGTCAACACCTCCACCCTATCTCCATAACACAGTAACCCCACCCAACAGTCAGGTCAATTTTGGACACTAAGGGCAATTTATCATGGCCAATCTACCTAACCTGCACATCTTTGGACTGTAGGAGGAAACCGGAGCACCCGGAGGAAACCCACGCACACACGGGGAGGATGTGCAGACTCCACACAGACAGTGGCCCAAGCCGGAATCGAACCTGGGACCCTGGAGCTGTGAAGCAATTGTGCTATCCACATTCTATATTCTCCAAGGGCTCTGCTGTACTCTTGGCGGCCTATCTTTTGGTGCAATATCAAATCCTGGTCTGGCATCTCAGGTGGTAGTATTTTGAAGAACCGTAGGGGTGTATTGCTAGTATCCTGACCAAAACCTCTCCTTCCATCAAAATGATAATTGATTATCTGGTCTTTATCACATTGCAGTTTGTGTGGGTTAGCTGTATTCAAACTGACTACTGTGATTCCTCCGTTCCCACAGTAACCACATTTCAAACGTATTTTACTGGCTGTGAAACACTTTGGGATATTCTGAGGCAGGGAAAGGTGCTATATAAATGCAAGATTTTCTTTCTTTCTTACCTGTCCTAATATCTTCTCATGTGGTTTGTTGTTAAATGTTGTCTGATAATGTTGCCGCCTTCTCGCCTTTCTGATATGTGAAATAAATGCAACATGTTGTACAGAAAAAACAATAATTAAACTGAAAACAAAGCACACAACGTTCTTCCACAAAATTAATTCTCCAACATTTACCTCTAGTGGTTTTACAATCTCAAGGTCCTCCTTGAAACCTGTGGCCCCAGAATTATTTAGGGTCGATATCATTCACTCCCATAAAAGCTGATTCCTTCATTTCTTCTCCTCTCTTCCTCAATCTTGACAAGCCTCTTAATGTATTTGTAAAACAACCTTATTTCACTCATTTTTACTCACATTCATTCACCATTTCTAATACCCATCTTGCTGCATTAATTTTCACTTGTACTCGCTCACCATTTCTAATCTCTATCGTTTTTTTCTCCACTGTTTATCAGTGTTGCGTCTTTCATTGTTACCATCTGCCCTGTATGCACTGCATGACTCATTTTACTTTCAATTTTGACCTAATTTATTTTATCCATTATTGGAATGACATTTTTCTGTCCATCTCTTGTTTAAAAATTTCTGTATTTCCAATTGCTGATCCATGGTCCCATTTGTCATTGTTCCTTTAATTTAATCAGACCAAAGTTGTCTTTTCATCTCAGTGAAGTTTACCTCTCTGACTCTCACTTTTTATTGACTTCACTAGTTTCTCTACCATCCTTGCACTAAACCTAAAGATATGGTGGGCTCCGCTTTTCAAAGTTTTCACTGCTTTTGGTCACCTCAGGCCACCCTATTACCTATAACACAACACATCAAACAATGCTTTCTACTTTCTCAATATTGAGTGAAAACGCAATCCAGAACACACTGCAAAACAATCCTTCCCTTACTCATCACCAACATTTCACCCATACCAATCTAATTTTGGACAATCGAAATCTCTCACAATGGGAACCATTGATAATAATTGACAACTCCCACCCTACATTGCTCTATCTCTCCAGCTACCTCTTCTCCTTTAATACCCTCTTCAAAATCCATCTCTTCAACCAAGCTTTTTTACACCAATCCTAATAGTATATTTACCAAATAATGGCTGTTACATTTTTAAAAGCAATGTAAATGCAAGTTACCATTAATACATGTCTCTTTGGCTCATGCTCTAATTTCATTCTCAATTTATTTATCGGATGTGGGCCAGCATTTATTGCCCATCCCGAATTGCCCTTCAACTGAGTGGCTTGCGAAGCCATTTTCTTTTTTAGATCTGGATCTGAAATAACATGTAGGCCAAACCAGGCAGATTTCCTTCCCTAAAGGACGTAGGTGAACCAGATGGGTTTTTGCAACAATGGTTTCATAGTCATCATTAGACTTTTAATTCCAGTGGTGGGATTTGAACTTGGGCACCCAGAGCATTATGCTGGGTCTCTCGAATATTAGCCCAGTGACAATATCACTATGCCACCACCTCCCCTTTACACTGTACTGTGGTCCTGTAATAAACACTCAGGAACCAGACTGACACCTTGCTCTGGCTAAGCCGAAGGGTTCTGTTTGTACCACGTTATTAAATCCTGATGCCTTCAAACTGGAATATTGTCTCCAGTACCTCTTCCTTCCCTATGCTGCTTTTATACTTATGCCCAGGTACAGTCACCTTTCAGTAATTATGATGATACAATTTTCTATTGTGGTGAGTGGGAGGAGGACAAGGAGACTTTCCACTTTAGGAGGAATCAAGAAATGGGGCAAATATTCTAGTTGAAACTTTGTTGGTTAGGTTACAGTTCTAGTTTCTGCTAACATTGATGACCAATGGCTGCTTTGGTGATTGGAAGCCAGTGACCAGCGGCATACCACAGGGATCTCTACTGGGTCCTCTATTGTTTGTCATTTACATAAATAGAGGATTACGTGGGGGGCAGGGGTAGGATCAGTAAATTTGCAGATGACACAATGATTGGCCGGGTGGTTAACAGAGAGGCTGAGTGTCTTGGGCTACAGGAAGGTACAGACGGGATGGTCAAATGGGCAGGAAAGTGCCAGATGGAATTTAACCTTGAAAAGTGTGAGGGGATACACTTTGGAAGGAGTAATGTGACAAGGAGGTATTCAATGAATAGTCTGACACTGGGGAGTTCCGAGGAACAAAGGGGCCTTGGATTGTTTGTCCATAGAATTAGGATTTACAGTGTATAGGAGGCCTTCCATGAACCAACATAAGCAGCCAGTATAATGAAAATTAATAATTTATTTTTTCTTTGATATTAAATATATTCTTGGATGCAATTAAGAGGGGCAACCTGATGCAGTATTGTTAACAGAGCTACAAACAGGTTCCATGCAAAAAAAAGCATTTTTGGTAAGTGTAAATGAATGACTTAACGTTAAATCATCAAAAATGGCTTAAAAAGTATGCTAAACCACTTGCTAGTTTGATTGGTGCACACGAGTCAGTTTCTCAGTAAATTATTTGTTAACATGCAAAAGTACTTTCAAAACATGCCTACTACTGCTTATGTGTCCAAGAAGACAAGCTCAGTCTCAAGCAGACACAGTCACAATGAGTCGAAACTCATTGTTGTCATTATCTCGGTCTGGGGTTGGGATGTCAGTTTTGTGCCCAAAATTCCAGCTGCTGCCGATTTTTAAACCAGCATTAAAGAGCGTGGAAGCTTGATTAGCGCCCGCTGTAGCTTACGCCTGTGCTGCTGCCACCCTCTGTACTGATTTCACCCAGGGTTGTGTTGCTGAAACCAGCTACTCCACTTCAGGATGCTGGGATCCGAGATGAAAACAGAAAATGCTGGTTGGGGTGGCATCTGCGGAGAGAGAAACAATGTTGATAGCTTAGGGCCAGTGGCCCTTCATCGGTTACGATGCTGCTTGACCAGGGCGGCATGGTAGCACAGTGGTTAGCCCTGTTGCTTCACAGCACCAGTTTCGATTCCCGGCCTGGGTCACTGTCTGTGCGGAGTCTGCACGTTCTCCCCGTGTCTGCGTGGGTTTCCTCTGGGTGCTCCGGTTTCCTCCCACGAGTCCCAAAAGACGTGCTGTTAGGTGAATTGGACATTCTGAATTCTCCCTCAGTGGGCCCGAAAAAGCGCCGGAGTGTGGCGTCTAGGGGCTTTCCCCAGTAATTTTGTTGCAGTAAGATTATTATTTCTAGCATTTTCTACTTCCTTTACATTCTGTGCATTGACAGACACGGATTTTCAGCTTGCACCTCCCCCCTCCCTCCATTTATGTCCCTTTTGCAAATCAGATTTAGCACGGGTGCGGGGGGGGGGGGGGGGGGGGGGGATGAAGGGAAGGTCCTTGCAGCATATCTTTTTTTTCTAACCTGTGCTGAACAATGACAAGTTAAAGAAACACACACATAGCAATGTCAACACTGCACTGGAATTAAGTTACAGAAATGCAGCGCCTCCGGCACAGTTACTGATGCAGTTAAAGGGAGAATTTGCTGGAGTTTGCCTCTTTCAATCACTGCAGATTGATCCAGGGGCCAGTGTTGTCACTGACTGGCCACACTGGACAGCAGCCTGGTGCTGAAAGCTGCACGGGCCAACCACACCTGACTGCGGAAGTGCGGCACGAGCCCCCGCCCCCCTGCTCCGATTGGCCGGGCCGCCCGCGAGGAGGCAGAGGGGCTCGGCTGATTGGCCGGAGCCGCTGTCGATCACCCGCGGAGGGGGGCCCCGATCAGGTTTGGTCGACTCGCTGCTGTGTCCAGCGCTGCGGAGGGCTGGAGCTGGCGGAGGCTGCAAGGTGCCACCAACAATGGCACATGCCCAATTCACCCCGCCCAGGGCTGCTGGCGTCCCTTTCCCCAAATAACCTGGCACCGTTGCAGCATGCTTCCAAAGCTGCCATCATGATCGTTGTCTTTACCAAACTGGCATTGGCAGCCCAGGACTCAGTTAACCCCGAACGCTTGAGTTGCAAAATTGCTAAAACGTATTTTATTCCTTGTGTTCATTCATGGGGTGTGGGCTCCGATGGCTCGGCCCAGCATTTATTGCCCATCCCCAGTTGCCCTTCAGATGGTGACGTTGAGCCGCCTCCTTGAACCGCTGCAGTTCATGTATCTGAGCTGTTAGGGGCATTGGGGGAAGGGGGTGGGGGGGGGGGGGGGGGGGGGGGTGGGGGAGGTAGTTCCAGGATTTTATGACCCAGCAAGGAACAGTGGTTTCCAAGTCAGGATGGTGAGTGGCTTGGAGGGGAACTTGCAGGCAGTGGCAGACTTTCGGTGCACCTGGTAGAATCCCTACGGTGCAGAAGGAGGCCATTTGGCCCACTGAGTCTGTACCGATCCTTCAAAAGAGCATTCTACCCATGTCCACTAATTGTCATCCCGCCCTATCCCCATAACCCCATAACCTAACCAGCATATCCCTGGCAATTTATCCCAGCAAATCCATCTAACCCGCACATCTTTGGACTGTGGGAGGAAACTGGAGAACCCAGAGAAATCCCACACAGGCACTGGGAGAACATACAAATTCCACACAGACAGTGACCCAAGGTAAGAATCGAAGTCAGGTCCCTGGGGCTGTGAGGCAGCAGTGCTAACCACTGTACCAAGTTGGTGGTAGAGGATATGGATTTGCAAAGCACTGTTAAAGGAGCTTTGGTGAGTTGCTGCAGTGCATCCTATTGATGGCACACCCGGTGTGTCGGTGGTGGAGGGAATGAATGTTTAAGGTGGTGGATGGGGTGTCAATCAAATGGCTTTTCCCTGGTTGGTGTTGAGCTTCATGAGTGCTGTTGGAGCCGCACCCATCCAGGCAAGTGAAATGAATGAAAATCGCTTATTGTCACGAGTAGGCTTCAATAAAGTTACTGTGAAAAGTCCCTAGTCGCCACATTCCGGTGCCTGTCCGGGGAGGCTGTTACGGGAATCGAACCGTGCTGCTGGCCTGCTTGGTCTGCTTTAAAAGCCAGCGATTTAGCCAAGTGAGCTAAACCAGCCCAAGTTGGATGTGATTGAGTATTCCATCACACTCCTGACTTGTGCCTTGTAGATTGTGGTCAGTCTTTGGGGAGTCAGAAGCTGAATTACTCACCACAGCATTCCTCACCTCCGACCTGTTCTTGTAGCCACCATATTTATATGGCTGGTTCAGTTATTGGGCAGTGGTAACACTCAAGATGTTGGTAGTGGGGAATTCATCCCAGGTGGAAACAAGTTTGTAAACCAGGAAACTGATGTCGTAGCTTCTGTCTGGGGCTTGTTGCTAAAATATTAATGCAGCATGTTAAATAATTCAACTGCCATTCACCCGGAGTTTCATGTTACACTGGGTACAATGAGACTTAGTAAAAGTCAGTTTTTATATCTGTCCTAGACAATTCTTTGGTCAATGGTAATCCCCAGAATGTTAAGAGTGATTTCTCTTGATATTAGCTGAAGGAAAAGACAGATCTGCTCTAAATTGCAACTTGAATCCTTTGAGTTGGGTTACCTACATGGGATACCCACTAGTTCAAGAGATATGTCAGGGTTTAATGACTGAAAGGGTCTGCGCTACAATGGAAAAGTGTCTTGCAAACCAGTTATTTTAAAGCTAAACTTCAGCCCAGAGATAATGCGGAGCCTAAGTAAAAGCAAGCTTAGACCTCACTTTGTGGATTGCGTGCAGTCTCAGACTCCTTATGTTGAAGAGAGTTTAGAGAGGGTAATCCATGGATTCACCTAGATACTCACTAGCATGTGGAAATGCACAGGCTTTAAAACTTAGCTCTTACTCATTAGAACAGCACAAATTACAGTGTGACGTCTGACATGATAGGATTATTGAAAATTATGAAAAAATGAATCAGTGTGGATAGAAGCAGACTGTTTACAGTAGATAAAGGATCATAAATGAGGTGCAAGGTGAACTGCAAGAGATGTTGACCAGAAGGCAGGAGGAGCTCTTTACAAAGGGAACACCTCACGGACGGCCAAATGAGGAGATATTATGACAGGTAAAAAAAACTTTGATGAAAGAAACTTCACTGACAATTTTGTGGGTGGAGGGTATCACTCGTCACCTGTGTTGAGGTTGAAGTTCACAATGGTAAGAAGAATGCTGTGCTAAATGTGCACTCACAATGATGTTACATTGGCAATTCTGGAATATTGATCCAAAGACAATGAAGGGATGGGATATTCTGTCTAAGTCGGAATGGTGTATGATTTAAATAGGAGCCTGTGGTGGTGGTGTGTTGTAGTTCAGACAGGGAGTCCGTGTTCCTGTGGCAATATGTATTTTTTACATACATGTTGTGGTCTGGAGCTATGGATGTTGATGACAGAGATTCCAATTTTTTTCCACCACATAGCTAACCAGGAATCGCACCCACTCTCAGCGCCTGAAATTGGCTTGTATTGAAGGATTTCCAAATTGATGTTCAACCTGCTTGGCCACGTTGCAAATGTATCAAGACTTGGGATGGGATTTGAACTTGGAACCTTGGGCACAGAGACAAAAAAGCTACTATTTTGGGTGACAGTCTTCCCATGATGTTGTGTCTCTTGTCCTTCCTGTTAATAAAAGTTGTGGGGCTGAAAGGTGCTGTCCCTCATGACTTGCTGAGGCACACCATGCAGATCCCACATAATGCAGCCAAATTGCATTCCTGGCGCAGGTTGTGGCGGGGATGCAGATCAAGTGTATAGCTTTTAGCTAGCTGGATAACTCTGAGTTTAAGTATTGCTGCAGCTGCACATGCAGGAAAGTGATAGTTTTTCCATGCTTCTGCCGACAATCCTTGCAGAATACAAGGTGGAGCTGAGCGTATTGCAGAGTTCCCTATCTCTCTTACACACGGTGGGACAATGGTTAGCACTACTGCCTCACAGGACCAGGGACCTGGGTTCATTTCCGGCCTTGGGTGACTGTCTGTGTGGAGTTTGCTCTTTCTCCCCAAGTCTGCGTGGGTTTCCTCTGGGTGCTCCGGTTTCCTCCCACAGTCCAAAGGTTAGATGGATTGGCCATGCTAAATTGCCCCTTAGTGTCCTCAGATGTGCAGGTTAGGTGGGTTTATGGGGATAGGGTGGGGTTTGGGCCTAGGTAGAGTGATCTTTTGGAGGCTCAGTGCAAACGTCAAGGGCCGAATGGCCTTCTGCATTGTAGGGATTCTACTAAAAAAAACATAGGCTGATAGTGGGTCCAGTTAAACCTTTGAATCATTGTTAGCGCTGCCAATCCCCCAAGCTCAGATTTTGATTGTCAGAAGCTCAGCATTGATGGTTCGGATAATGGTCAGGGTGAGGTGAATCGATCTTTTCTTATAACCATCAGTATCCAGTTCGCAAATATAAGATTGCACAAGCTTCACCATTTTATTAAACATATGGTACAGTCTTGGAAGCAATGGTGCGAGGGAAAATGAGCTAAGTAAGATGAGAAAGCTCATTTAAGCGATGTTAGGATGAATTACACATCTGTGATAGGACTGCCATTGGATTGGATTTATTGTCATGTGTAACGAGGTATAGTGAAAAGTATTGTTCTGCGTACAATCCAGACAAATTGTTACATACATGAAAAAACATAGGACATGCATAAATACACAATGTAAATACCTAGACACAGGCATCTGTTGAAGCATATGGAGTGTAGTACCACTCAGAAGAGATATGTGAAGAGATCAGATCAGTCCATAAGAGGGTCATTCCGGAATCTGGTAACAGCGAGGAAGAAGCTATTTTTGAAACTGTTAATGCGTGTTCTCAGACTTTTATATCTCTTGCCCAATGGAAGAAGTTGGTAGAGTGAATAACCCGTATAGGAGGGGTCTTTGATTATGCTGCCCGCTTTTCCAAGGCAGTGGGAGGGGTAGGCAGAGTCAATGGATGGAAGGCGGGTTTGCGTGATGGACTGGGCTGTGTTCACGACTTTCTGTAGTTTCTTTCGATCAGTGTCTTTGTCTTAGAGAATTTATTTTCATCACCTGGCTTAATGAGCTCAGGCGTGAAGGAGACTGATATTGGAGATTTTGTCAGGTCAGCTTTATTCTGCCAACAGTTTTCATGAGAATGAATACGTTCTATATAGTGAAGGGAATTTGGGAAGTTCAAAATACTCCTAATGGCGGGGTTAACACTGCTGTCTCAGTGCCAGGGACCTGGGTTTATTTCCAGCTTGAGTGACTATGTGGAGTTTGCACTTTCTCCCTGCGCCTGCGTGGGTTTCCTTTGGGTGCTCACCCCGCTGTTCTCTCCAACTGTGACAAGAGTTTTAGACATGTCCCGGAAAATTGCAATAAACGATGTACACTTTGTTTCTTCACGGTTCATTTGGCCTTTCCAATGGAGTGGGTGGTCGAGTAGGATATCACCATTGGCGGTTCTATCGCAGATGTGTAATTCATCCTAACATCGCTTAAATGAGCTTTCTCATCTTCCCTAGCTCCTTTTCTCTCGCACCATTGCTTCCAAGACTGTAACATATGTTTAATAAAATGATGAAACTTGTGCAATCTTATATTTGCGAACTGGATACTGATGGTTATAAGAAAAGATTGATTCACCTCACCCTGACCATTATCAGAACCATCAATGCTGAGCCTCTGACAATCAAACTCCGACTCGGGGGATTTGCAGTGCTAACAATGATCCAAAGGTTTAACTGGGCCCACTATGAGCCTATGATTTTTTAAAATAGAATCCCTACAATGCAGAAGGCCATTCAGCCCTTGAAGTTTGCACTGACCCTCCAAAAGATCACTCTACCTAGGCCCAATCCCCCACCCTATCCCCATAAACCCACCTAACCTGCACATCTGAGGACACTAAGGGGCAATTTAGCATGGCCAATCCATCTAACCTGCATATCTTTGGACTGTGGGAGGAAACCGGAGCACCCAGAGGAAACCCACCCAGACATGGGGAGAAAGTGCAAACTCCACACAGACAAGGCCGGAAATGAACCCAGGTCCCTGGTGCTGTGAGGCAGCAGTGCTAACCATTGTCCAACCGTGTGTAAGAGAGATAGGGAACTCTGCAATAAGCTCACCTCCATCTTGTATTCTGTAAGGATTGTCGGCAGAGGCATGGAATAACTATCACTTTCCTGCATGTGCAACTGCAGCAATACTTAAACTCAGAGTTATCCAGCTAGCTAAACGCTATACACTTGGTCTGCATAGGATATCACCCCCCCCCCCCCCCCCCCCCCCCCCCCCGGGCCCTCCACCCCCCACCCCTCCCACTCACACAAATTCTTTCCGATGTTAGGATTCATTGAGAATTCTGGCAGCTCCATCACGGAATCTAGTTGAACTCTGTTCGCCATACATTTAACATGAGAGATCATTTCCATGTAGCTTGCTTGTGCCTGCAGCATCTAAGCATACGAGAGAGGGAGGACATGCTGGCAGGACGAGGCGAAATCAGGCGAGAGGTATCTCATTTGGAGTATTAACAATGGCGCACTCTGGCCCGTTCCTGCCCTTGTTAATATGGGGTTGTAGTGGGATCAAAATGGCAATCAAATCAAAGCAGCAACGTCCCATTGGTTCCTCACGCATTCTGATGTTTTGGGAGGATCGTGATTGAAAGCAGCCAAATGCTTCTGCTGGCAACAGGTGGGATCTCGTTAATAAATGTCACTGGGTCAGAAGATCCAGTTAAAACCCCACATGCCATTTTCTTTCTTCCAATTAAGGAGCAATTTAGCGTAGCCAATCCAACTATTCTGCACATCTTTGGGTTGGGGGTGTGAGACCCACGCAGACACAGCGAGAATGTGCAAACTCTACATGAACACTGACCCTGGGCCAGGCCCTCGGTGCCGTGAGGCAGCAGTGCTAACCACTGTGCCACAATCCCCCCCCCCCCCCCCCCCCCCCCCCCCCCCCCCCCGCCGCCACTTCTGCCTCTGCTTGCATTGCCACTGCCGGTAAGGGATGCCAATCCTCCGCGATTGCCCTGAAGTGACCGGGGATTGAAGATTCATCCTCAGGAATCGTGAGAAACTCGGAGACAAATCGTGGGGCTATTAAGAATAAGGTTTATAGTTTAAAAAAATACTTTGTTATTACTCATAATTCTATGAGAGATAGGAAAATTGACCATTTGACTGTCAGTCAAAAATCATCCAATCCGGTAAAGACGAGCCTGTTTGCTTTCCGACTGACGTGGGGAACCATAAAGATGGATGGGTCAGGTGACTAATGGGACGAGTAGGGGGCGGGGCAAGGAGATCATGTGATGAAACCTCCAGGAATATGTCCAAGCGCAATTGGCAAACTTATGGGGCACCCTCTAATCTTGGCCGGGATTCTCCCCTACCCGGCGGGGCGGGGGGTCTCGGCGTAGCGGAGTGGCGCCAACCACTCTGGCATCGGGCCTCCCCAAAGGTGCGGAATTCTCCGCACCTTTAGGGGCTAGGCCCGCGCCGGAGTGGTTTCCGCTACGTGACTGGCGCCAAAGCAGGCGCCAACGGCTTTTGGCGCTACGCCACCGGCGCAGGACTGGCCGAAAGGCATTCGCCAGTCCGCGCATGCGCCAGTGCATCAGTGGCTGCTCATGTCACCAACGGCGCATGCGCGGTAGGGGGGGTCTCTTCTGCCTCCGCCATGGTGGAGGCCGTGGCGGCGGTGGAAGAAAGAGTGCCCCCACGGCACTGGCCCGCCCGCCGATCGGTAGGCCCCGATCGCGGGCCAGGCCACCGTGGGGGCACCTCCCGGGGTTCGATCGCCTCGCGCCCCCCCCCCCCCCCCCCAGGACCCCGGGGGCCCGCTCGCGCCGCCAATCCCGCTAGCACCAGAGGTGGTTTAAACCACGTCGGCGGGAGAGGCCTCTCAGCAGCGGGACTTCGGCCCATCGCGGGCCGGAGAATCGCTGCGGGGGGCACGCCGATCGGCGCGGGGGGCACGCCGATCGGCGGGGCATGATTCCCGTTCCCGCTGATTCCCGGGTGGCGGAGAATTCCGGCCCTTATCTGCCGAATATGTGTAGCAGAAGCAGAGGGTTCTTCATTTTGCACTTTCTTGAAAGCATCTTTAGCTGTATTCAAGGAAACAGGAAGCAGGTTTGGTCTGAATTTTTATTGCAGTTGCTTGTGGCTTCTGAGAAATGTGGGCTCCTTCAGTATCTGATTTCTATTTTGCTATCTGAACTGTGGTAGTTTTCACGGCTGATGTATATTTTTGCTCTGCACTAATTCCATCATTTCCAACCCTCCTCGTTAAAGGGCGACTAGGCCATTCAAAAGTGGCCATTCCACACCTGCCCCAGATGGGTGAGATGCGTGTGGGAAGGAAAATTTCAAACTAGCATTGCACCAATTATTTTGTGAGCACTTGTTTGGGGTGGTAAGGAGGCACAGTGGGTAGCATTGCT
The DNA here is from genome assembly GCF_902713615.1 of Scyliorhinus canicula. Lineage (NCBI taxonomy): Eukaryota > Metazoa > Chordata > Chondrichthyes > Carcharhiniformes > Scyliorhinidae > Scyliorhinus > Scyliorhinus canicula. The sequence goes on from NC_052153.1 coordinate 177,569,767, forward strand.
GCTTCACAGCGCCAGGATCACAGGTTTGATACCCGGCTTATGTCACTATCTATGTGGTGTCTGCACGTTCTCCCCTAATCTGCATGGGTTTCCTCTGGGTGCTCCGATTTCCTCCCACAAGTCCCGAAAGACATGCTGTTAGGTTAATTGGACATGCTGAATTCTCCCTCAGTGTACACAAACTCCATTGCAGTGTTAATGTAACCCTACTTGTGACACTAAGAAAGATTATCATCAAAAATCTCCACCCACACCCCACTCTCCTGCAACATTTTTTAAAAAGAAAGTCCGACCAAGGACCTATTAGATTCCTCAATGAATGGACAATCTCAGAACTCCATTATGTCACATGTGGAATTTAGATGGCCTCACTTCCTGAGATACGCTGCACCCGCCAAACATTCATTGAAACAGCAAGGATTAGAGCACAGAATTCAACCCTTTCGCAAGATTTTACCTCACACAAAACCCATTGTCTTAAACAGAGTTTAAGCAGTTGAGGAAAAAGTCTGATCAAATCCCATTTTCCAGCTATTAGTTTATAGCCTTTGTTGGGATCCCAGGTGATATTATAACTGGGCAGAAAAATCCCAGAATGGAATCCTTGCTCAAAAGATCGTGGGCAGGATTTTCCATTCCTGACACTAAGTGTTGACGCCGGGGCAGGATTTGTGGACTTCCGCGACAGCAAAACTAGTGCCCCATCTGGACCAATTCAGCAATCATTGAGGGGCTAGCAACGGCACCACTTGGAACACATTTAATTCCAATGAGAAACGGTGCGGTGGATTTGCCAGATCTACGATCGACACTCAGAAAGCTGGCAAGCGACATCCACATACACACTTTTCACTCCCCACACACACTCATCACAGCCAACAGGATGGGACGGGTTGCGCTGCAGCGTGCCCATCCCATTCTGCTGATGGATCTGCTGGGGCCAGAGGGTACCTATGGGGGTGCCCTGGGGGGATCATCCATATGACCCGTGGCTCTAAGTTCACAGTGGGTGTGCGCAGCTGCATGGTTGCCTTGCAGGCCATGGCAATGGTGCTCCATGCACATCCACCCTGACCCCACAGCCCACCTCCTGACCAATCCCCCCCACTGCTTCTCCCAACCCTGGCAGAAGCCCCCCAGCCGGCTGTCCACAAACTATGGCAATGTTGGACACTTTCTGTACCCCCTCTCTCAGCAGCCACGGCGCCTGTTTCATGATTTTGAAAAGCCGAAGTGACCTTGCTGTCAGGAATTCGCCCAGTGGAGGTGGAGCATCACGGAGGCCCCAGGGAATACCGGGTCAGGCCCGCTAGTGAGATGCCAATGGTACTTACTGTACATGCATTCTGGAATGCATTGACGCCGCTGTTGAGGCACCGGAGAATTGCGTTTTGGTGTGAAATTGGCGGCCACCATGATTTTGGCATCAAAAACGATTCTCCGCCCAGCTACATTTCCCGATTCTGGTGTCAGCCGATGGAGAATCCACGCCGTAACTTTGACTTTTGTCTGTAAAATGTGGAAGAATAGAGTCCCTGGATTGCTAATTAGTTTTAACAACAGTAAAAGAACATTTATTAAACAGGAAAAGTTTGATAATGGTAAAGAACTCTTTTGCTTCACAAATGTGTACAGTTTTCAAAGATAACACTCCATTCTGATACCAAATGGCCGATGCCATGCAACAGATCTTTCGTGAATTCATCTTCAAACCCCCCCCCCCCCAAGGTGGTTGTCACATGTTTTTGAACTCCACTCGAAAAAAAGACACACTTTAAAATCTTCTTTCAAACAATGCTTTTGATCAACCTTTTGCATTAAGAATCCACTCCAGGTTTTCCAAACTATCCTTTAAAACAAATCTTCTGCTCACGTTTAACAAGGAATCCAGCACCAGGTTTTCCATCTCTTCTTTCAGGTTTTCTATGTCTTTTACACAATCTCAGGTACTCAGTCCCTAAAAGAATGCTATTGTTTCAAACACTGGAAATATGGACATTGAACCTTACGATTGCTTCATATATGTTGCCTGTCTGCAGCGAAGCTCATCAACCCTTCACTTCCCAGGTCTGACTTTAACTTCCATAAACAAGTATCCTGTTTCTTTAACTTCCCTTTAACTTCAGGCCTCTTGGAAACTTCTCTTCATTTCTCTAATTTCCTTAACTGGCTGTACTTTCTGAACAAGTATTCCATGGAATGGGTTTTCAACTACTTTCAAAAAGTCTTACTACCCTAAAGATGCCTTGGTTGCTAAGCAACAACTATATGTTTCTCCCAGCTGGTTTACTCTCTAAGCACTATTTGAGCTGAACAAACCCCCTGGCATGAATCTAACCTTAGGTTTATTGTTCCTCACACATTAAATTAAGCTCACTTAAAACTTTCTCTTATTTCTGATTCAAATCCTTTTTTAAAATGCCATGATGGTTTCTGCCTCTGTCACCCAGTAAATTCCAGATCCCTACCCCCTTCTGGGTGAAAGGAAATTCTCCTCACGTTCCCCCTAGACCTTCTAATTGCTTTGGACCTGCACCCTTTTACTTTTTATTATTTCATTAAATAGGAAAAAACATGCATTCATATAGCCCTCGTCTTAAAATGTTTTACAGGCAGATTAAGTATTTTTCTCTGTTGCAATGTAGGAAACCACAACTGCCAATTTGTGCACAGCTAGGTCCCACAAACAACAATGAGATAACTATTGTAATTAGATAATCTGTTCCAGTGGTGCTGACTGAGGGATAAATCTTATCCATGGCACTGGGAGAACTCCCTTGATCTACAAATAGTGACACAGGATTGTTTATGTGAGAGAGAGAGAAGAAAACTGAAGTTAGGATTTTCCCTGTGCGCAACAGAACCCCACTGTCACAGTTAAATGTGTGTGTGTGTGTGTGTGCAGCCAGCTGTGAGTTTCCCCAAATTGGACAGTTAATGGAGTGGGCTTGTTGGTCAATTGAGGAAGTGGTGCATGGGCTCGCATTGTTGGAGGGCCAAAATGCCACCCTCCAGCACTGAAGAAGCGGTGGGCTACCCTGTCAGGGAAGTAGGAGAGGTGGAATGTTAGACTTTAAATTTAAAAATTGCCACAGCAGCCTTGCCACCATTGTGACCGGGGATTACCATGTCACAGCAACAAGTGAAACCAGGCAGACGGGGACAGTTGTTAAGCCAGTCCGGAGCGCTGTCCTTGAGAGGTTGTTTCCAGGCAGGCACACTCTTCTCCAATGCTTCTCCAGAGATCTGGAGATGGACAGAAAACTCCATTCAGCCTCCAACAAACAATAGGCCCTAACTTAAATGTTAGCTACCTGCCACTTGTGGGTGGGTAGACCTGTTGCCATCTCCCCCAATACGGTACGTCTTGTGGCGCAGTGGGTAGCGTCTCTCCCATTGAGCCAGAAGCTCCGAGTTCAAGTCCCATCCAGAACTTGATGACCAGGGAAGGTGCGTTCATAACATAGCCGAAACAGGTTGATTACTGACCTGTAGGTTCTTCCAGCACACGCCAGTGACAGGCAGTAAGGGCGGGAGAGTTTTCTGTTCAGCCATGTGATGGAAGTACCGTTGGAGCCTCTACCATCACTATCCATAGTTGCAGACTGCAACCTAAATGTCGCCATAGCAACCTGGGGCTCCCGGCGTGCACGGTAACGTGCACTGTAAGTAGTTAGCAGTGGTTTTATCCCGGCCCTGGGTCACTGTCCATGTGGAGTTTGCACATTCTCCCCGTGTTTGCGTGGGTCTCACCCCCACAACCCAAAGATGTGCAGGGTAGTTGGATTGACCACGCTAAATTGCCCCACCAAAATCAAAATAACAAAATTCAACACCAAGCCACAAGTATCATAATGTGGCTCTGTGTCAAAATGTCTTTTATCATATTCCTGTGACATGTGTTTTATCATGTTAAAGGTACGATGTGTATGCACATTGTTGCACAACTGTGAGTTTATTTTCCTTTCTCTTCACGTAGAAGTGAGGGTGACTTGTGTGAGATGCATGAGGGCCATGGGATCTGTGGAATTTTACTCAAACAAGCAGTTAAGACCTGCAGAACAAAGGAGAAAACTGGCATCAAAAATACATTTTAGTTGTCTTCTGGCATCAGCTTGCCTCAGTTGAGAAGAGTTTCGTAATGTCTCAGCCTGGCCACTAGATGGAGCAACACAAAGCTTTTGTAGCTCTGACTGGCATGCTCGGTTACCCGAATCACCCGACTATTTAAAAAAATCAACCAAACACTTCTATTACTTGGTGTTGAACATTACCACATTTCAACTACTATCTCCTAAGGTTAAGTCTAATCTGATTTACATGGGTAATTTAAGAAAATTTGTTCATAGGACTTGGGCATCGCCAGCTGTGCCAGCATTTATTACTCATCCCTAATTGCGCTTGAAGGGCAGCTAAGAGTCAACCAAATTGCTGTGGAGTAGCACAGTGGTTAGCACAGTTATTTCACAGCTCCAGGTTCCCAGGTTTGATTCCCGGCTTGGGTCACTGTCTGTGCGGAGTCTGCACGTTCCCCCGTGTCTGCGTGGGTTTCCTCCGGGTGCTCCGGTTTCCTCCCATAGTCCAAAGATGTGCAGGTTAGGTTGATTGCCCATGCTAAATTGTCCTTAGTGTCCAAAAAGGTGGGGGTGGGGTTACTGGGTTACGATGATAGGGTGGAGGTGTGGGCTTGGGTAGAGTGCTCTTTCCAAGGGCCGGTTCAGACTCGATGGTTGAATAGCCTCCATCTACACTGTAAATTGTATGATTCTATGATTCTGTGGGTTTGGAGACCAGGTAATGTCATAATATACACACAGGTATATGATGGTGTGCAGACAGGCAGTGATGGACACACAGGATGACCAGTGAGCACAGCAGCCAATCACCAGACAGGACACAACCACTATAAAGCCAGAGGGCACCAGTTTTCCCGCTCTCACGGGATCCAGCCTCTGAGTCAGTCAGAGCTCGTGAGCAGCAACTAGAACAAACACCATGTGGCAGTAAGAAAGTCTGGTCAGGTTAGCCTCAGGTCTCCAGTCAAGTCAGCATAGTGTCAACCCACAGTTAAAGCATGTATTATAGTTAAGTGTTCAATAAAATCGAGTTGCATTTCTTCAAGTGTTGGAAGCCTGTCTCTCTCACTGCTGCAGCAAACGCAGTCCTCGTAGACCCAGCTTACCCAACACATTATGGTACCAGTGAGTAATGCTCGAGTTTTACCTTGAGATAATCTGCCTTTGACCAGCGATCAGCCATCGGTAACATGGACAGCGTCCGACCTCCTCCGCAGCTCCGCATTGCCAGCAACCTCGGTGCAAACTGGAAGATTTTCAAGCAGAAGTTCCAGCTATATCTTGATGCCACCGACCTCGAGGCCATATCGGATGCCAGGAAGATCGCACTCTTCCATTGTACAGCCGGGGACCACGCTACCCACATCTTCAACTCCCTCACCTTTGCTGAAGGCAACGACAAGATGAAGTTTAAAACAGTTCTGCTAAAGTTCGACAGCCACTGTTACATCGAGGTCAATGAGAGCTTTGAACGGTACATTTTCCAGCAGAGGCTTCAGGGTAAGGATGAACCTTTTCAGTCCTTTTTAACCCATCTCCGCATCCTTGCGCAGTCATGCAACTATGACTCGACAACTGATTCCATGATCCGGGATCAAATCGTTTTCGGGGTCCACTCCGATTCCCTTCGCCAGCAGCTCCTAAAAGTTAAGCAGCTCATCCTTACCATCGCCATCGAGACCTGCGTCCTCCACAAGCACACTAACAACCGGTACTCCCATATCAGGGCGGCAGAAACGGCACGGCAAACCCACCATGATGCGGAACGGGTGCAGGCGATCAAACAAATGCAGGGCCTGAGTTTGGATGAGGGCGGCCATTTTGCGCGCTTTTCCCAGGCTCCAGCGCATGCGCACCGTAACCAAGGGGACGGCGAGACCAACGACCAGACCGCGCAAGTGCGCACGTCGTTCGACCTCACTGCAGATGCGCGGTGGTGCACGGAACGTCCTGACGTCGGTGCCATGACGTGTTCCAACTGTGGCTCCGCCCATTTAAAGCGGCAATGTCCTGCAAAATCTCAACGCTGTCTCCAGTGTGGCAAGATTGGCCACTACGCAGCCCTTTGCAGATCTGCTCCACTGCCAAACTCACAGCGATCCCAGCCACATCTCAGGAGTGTCAGGTCAGTACAGCAACCCGTGACAGACTCTGACCCCGACAGTCTACCAGATCCCGACACTGAGGGCCTCAAATCCCCATTCCGGTGGGCATCATCACCAAGCACGCGCTGCCTTTCTCAACGATGGTGAAACAACTCCCAATTCTGAGCATTGGTCCGGATGACGAGTGGTGTGCCACCCTTACGGTTAACAAGGCTCGCATACGCTTCAAGCTGGACACCGGCGCTTCAGCTAATCTCATTTCAAAGTCTGACCTCGACACCATCCGCGTCAAGCCAAGCATTCGTCCACCAGCCTGCCAGCTCCTCGACTACAATGGCAATGCCATTGCTGCCAGTGGCTCATGCCAGCTTGCGGTGTCCCATCGTTCTTCAAAAGCAACGCTGCGTTTTGAAATTGTAGGAACCAACAGAGCTTCCCTGCTCGGGCCTGCAAACTCCTGAACCTAGTGCAGCGGGTTCACACCATGTCGTCCGCCCAGGCAACAGCCTCGCCAGATGGTAACTTCCAGGCTCAACTCGATGACATCATAGTGCAATAACACAGCGTGTTCGATGGTACGGGCACACTCCCTTACCGATACAAAATCCTGTTGAAGCCAAATGCCACCCCTGTGGTTCACGCACGCGTTGCGTGCCGGCACCCCTTAAGGACCGCCTCAACCAGCAGCTGCAAGACCTCCAGGACCAGGGCGTCATCTCTGAGATCACGGAACCCACAGACTGGGTTAGCTCCATAGTTTGCGTCAAAAAGCCATCAGGGGAACTTCGAATTTGTATCGACCCCAAAGATTTGAACCAATACCTAAACGAGAAGAGCTAACCAGCGAGATGGCTCATGCCAAGTTCTTCACGAAGCCGGATGCCTCCAAGGGGTTTTGGCAAATACAGCTGGACGCGTCCAGTCGAAAGCTGTGCACATTCAACACCCCGTTCAGTCACTACTGTTACAACCGAATGCCCTTTGACATCATCTCCACCTCAGAGGTGTTCAACCACATAATGGAACAAACAATGGAGGGCATCGAGGGGGTGCGAGTGTACGTCGATGATATCATTATCTGGTCCACAACTCCTCAGGAGCATATCAATCGCCTCAAGCGGGTGTTCCACAGGATCAACGAGCGTGGCCTCCGACTCAACAGAGTCAAATGCTAATTTGATCAATCAGAAATCAAATTCCTCGGCGACCACATTTCGCAATTCAGCGTACAGCCAAATGCAGACAAGGTTTTGCCGATCAACGCCATGAAGACCCCGGAGGACAAGAAGATGGTCCTCCGCTTCCTAGGGATGGTCAATTTCCTTGGGAAGTTTATCCCCAACCTGGCATCACACACCACAGCTCGCCGCCATCTCGTTAATAAACCACGGACTTCCAGTGGCTACCCGTTCATGAGGAAGAGTGGCGTGAGCTCAGGGCGAAACTCACCAAAGCCCCAGTGCTGGCGTTTTTCGACCGCGCCAAGGAAATGAGAATACCCACCGACGCGAGCCAGGCTGGCATTGGGGCAGTGCTCCTCCAGCGGGACGGCTCCTCCTCCTGGGCCCCAGTCCCATATGCCTCTAGAGCCATGACACCCACTGAGCAACGATACGCTCAGATTGAAAAAGAATGCCTGGGCCTCCTCACAGGGATCGACAAGTTCCATGATTATGTGTATGGTCTCCCCAAATTCATGGTCGAGACGGACCACAGGTCATTGGTTCACATCATCCAAAAAGACCTCAATGACATGATGCCACGGCTACAACGTATCGTCATCAAGCTCCGCCGCTATGATTTCGACCTGGTGTACACCCCGGGCAAAGAGCTCATTGTGTCCGATACACTCTCTAGATCTATCACCACACCGTGTGAGCAGATTGACTGTCTGCCAAATAGCCGCGCAGGAGCAATTCTGCGCCTCCAACTTTCTGGCTACTGACGAGAGGATCGTGCAAATTTGTCAGGAGACGGCAGGGGTCCTCTGCTCCAGCGGGTCATGCAACGCCTCACGGATGGTTGGCAAAAGGGGCAGTGCCCCCAGTTTTATAATGTCAAGGACGATCTAACGGTGGTAGACGGCATCCTAATGAAGCTTGACAGAATTATGATTCCACAGAGCATGCGACATTTGGTCCTCGGCCAAATCCACGAGGGTCACATGGGGGTCGAAAAGTGTCGCCGTCGAGCCCGAGAGGCAGTATATTGGCCAGGCATCAGCCAAGATATCGCCAACACGGTCCTCAATTGCCCAACGTGTCAAAGGTTCCAGCCGCTCAGTCTAAAGAGACTCTACAGCCGGGTGAAATGGTGACCTCCCCATGGTCCAAGGTTGGTGTTGACCTGTTCCATGCCAAGGGCCGAGACTATGTCCTCCTAGTGGACTACTTTTCCAATTACCCCGAGGTGGTCAAACTGACTGACCTCACGTCAGCAACGGTAATCAAGGCATGCAAGGAGACTTTTGCCCGGCATGGCATCCCACTCACGATGAAGAGTGACAACGGCCCCTGTTTCTTCAGCCAGGAGTGGACAGATTTTGCCCGGCTGTACAATTTTCGGCACGTCACATCCAGCCCCCACTACCCCCAGTCGAATGGCAAGGCTGAAAAAGGGGTCCACATCATTAAAAGACTGTTGTGCAAAGCTGCTGACTCGGCGTCTGATTTCAACCTGGCGCTGTTAGCCTACATGGCGATTCCTTTGTCCACTGGGCTGTCCCCAGCACAACTCCTCATGAACTGCACACTGCGAACGATGGTGCCGTCTATCCACACTCTGGACCTTGACAACTTCCCGGTCCTGCAGAGGATGCAACAGTCTCGGGCCCAATGCAAGTTGGCGTATGACGCCCATGCCACAGATCTCCCCGAGCTGGTCCCTGCTGACCGAGTTTGTGTTCAGCTACCTGATGGTGGCTGGTCCGCCACAGCTGTGGTGGTCAAGCAAGTGGCCCCGAGATCGTTCCTCGTTCGCATGCCTGATGGCTCCTTTCTTTGGCGTAATAGGCGGGCACTGCATTGACTTCCACACCCGCCATTTGCCCGTGATGTCCCGCCTCGCCCACTGGTTCCTGAGGACGCGCCCTTCCACGAGGCCACCGATCTGCCAGTTATTCTACCGACCTCTACATTGGAGACAGGCAGTGATTGACACACAGGATGACCAGTGAGCACACAGAACACAGCAGCCAATCACCAGACAGGACACGACCACTATAAAGCCAGTTTTCCTGCTCTCTCGGGATCCAGCCTCTGAGACAGTCAGAGCTCGTGAGTAGCAACTAGAACAAACACCATGTGGTACTCAGATAGTCTGGTCAGGTTAGCCTCAGGTCTCCAGTCAAGTCAGCATAGTATCAACCCACAGTTAAAGCATGTATTATAGTTAAGTATTCAATAAAATCGAGTTGCATTTCTTCAAATGTTGGAAGCCTGTCTCTCTCACTACTGCAGCAAACACAGTCCTCGTAAACCCAGTTTACCCAACACATCAGGTAAGGAAGGCAGATTTACTTCCTTAAAGGGCATTAGTGAACCAAATAGGTTTTTACGACAATCTGTAGTGACGGGATTTGAACCTGGGACCCCTGAGCATTACTCTGGATCTCTGGATTACTAGTCCAGTGACAATATCACTAAGCCACCGCCTCCCCCTAATCGGCGATTGTCTCTTTTTAAAAATAAATTTAGCGTACCCAATTCATTTTTTTTTTCAATTAAGGAGCACTTTAGCGTGGCCAATCCACCTACCTTGCACATCTTAGGGTTGTGGGGGTGAGACCCACGCAGACACAGAGAGAATGTGCAAACTCCACCCAGGCAGTGACCCGGGGCTGGGATCGAACCCGGGTCCTCAGCGGTGTGAGGCAGCAGTGCTAACCACCGTGTCACCATGCCGCCCTGGTGATGATCTCATTGCTGTTTGTGGGATCTTGCTGTGTACAAAATGGCTGCCGTATTTCCTACACCAAAACAGTCACTGCACATAAATTGTATTTAATTGGCTGTACAGTGTTTTGGGATGTCTTGACATTGTGAAAGGCTTTTTATGCATGACGGTCCTTAAAAATAAACCAATGTTTGCAATTAAGAATATGTCATTGTTGTGCTTTGTTAGGAAAGGTATTTTGGAAACATTTTGCTGCAAATAACTCAGCAGAAATCAAATCCGGTTATTTGTACATTGGGTGAATGTAATGTTAAACATTGGCTGCTACTCATCCGCAGAGGTAACTGCAGATCCAATGGCGACCGTTGGCTGTGAGGAAGATTAGATTAAATTAGCTTTCACGAGCGGAGACTGCTTGTTGTGGAAATGCAGATTGTTCTCTCTTTCACAATTCTGAAAAGCAAACCCAAACATCAGTAGCAAATGTCACACAAGTTGTTCATATTTCATTAGAGCTGTAAGTGAAAATCTTTCCGATGGCATCTTTCAGATCGACGTTTGGAACAACACCAATTGCTGAATTAGTAACGTCATTTCAAACTATTTGGACTACTCGATTAAGTCACTCGTCAACCCACACCGTGCGTCTAAACTGAAGTTATTAAAAGCTATGTGCCACCCATTTGAAAACAGCAAGAGGCTTCATAACAGCAGATAATGATTCAATAATTAAAATAAACTAGTCATTACCTCTGGTCAAATTATCAGCGTTTTGTTTGATTAACAAGGTACATTGCTTTGGCAGCAATTAGCTTGCATTCACTTATGATATTTCTTTTTGTTTATTTGCCGAAGGAGCCTGGTATTATTAAATGCAACATATTATTAAATCGGGTCGACATAGTAAAAACAGACACATCTTTTTAAGCCAAAAATATAAAGAAAATACCAGCCACTTAAAGAAGGATACCTTGGTTAAGAGGTATGTTTTAAGGAATATGTTCGAGGAGGAGAGACAGACAGAGATAGACGGAAGGGCTTAGTGGGGGAATTTCACAGCGTAGAGCCTGGGTGTGTCCCATGTGGTGAACATATTGTTAAAGATGTAGGCAAGGCACCTCACTAAACAGAATGTTACTGGAGATTAGGGGTGATGTTAAAAGGACAGATTGCATAAACGTGGCTTCTGTTCATTCTTTTGAGTATTGGAGATTGAGGTGAGATTTATGGTGGTGTTTGAAATGTTGATTAAATGGAAATGGCTGAATTTCTTTCTGTGGTGACAGAATTCATAGCAAAGCAATATAGTCTTACAACTGGAATTCAGCTGTTCAGGAATTAAATCAGGAAGAATTTTTTATTATTAAAGGTAGTATGAATTTGGAACTCACTTCCCAAAGGTATGTAGCTACTGAGAAAGTTGGAATTTTCAAAACCGATATAGAATCATAGAATTTACAGTGCAGAAGGAGGCCATTCGGCCCATCGAGTCTGCACCGACCCTTTTGCTGCAAAGAGCACCCTACTGAAGCCCACGTATCTACCCTATCCCTGAAACCCAGCAACCCCCACTTAACATTTTTTGGACACTAAGAACAATTTAGCAAGGTCAATCCAACTATCCTGCACATCTTTGGACTGTGGGAGGAAACCGGAGCACCTGGAGGAAACTCACGCAGACACAGGGAGAACGTGCAGACTCCGCACAGACAGTGACCCAAGCTGGGAATCGAACCTGGGACCCTGGAGCTGTGAAGCAACTGTGCTAACCACTATGCTACCGTGCTGCCCACAATAGTCTTTTGACCAGATTGTCCTACCGGTGGGAAGGTCAAAGCTTATTGAACGATAGAATGGATACAAGGGATTGAGTGGCCTCCCTTTATTCCTGGTGTAGCTCTGAGGAAATTCATGGGGCGGGATTCTCCTTCGGCTGGATCCCCTGCTTCGCTGGCTGCGCACTCACGGCGACGGATTTCCCGATGGCAGGTGGATGCCTACAAAGGGGAATCCCTTTGGCCGGTTGCCTGGATGGAGGATCCTGCTGCGGAGGATAGGTGAAGAGAAAAAGACTGGTGAAGACAAATAATAATAATAGCTTATTGTCAAAGTAGGCTTCAGTGAAGTTACTGTGAAAAGCCCCTACAAATGTAGGTCCCTTACAGTTAGAATTCATGATGGGCAACAAAGAGATGGCAGACCAGTTTAGCAAATACTTTGGACCTGTCTTCATTGAGGAGGACACAAATAACCTTCCAGAAATACAAGGGGACAGAGGGTCTAGCACAAAGGAGGAACTGAAGGAAATCCTTATTAGTCAGGAAATTGTATTGGGGAAATTGATGGGATTAAAACCTCATAAGTCTCCAGGACCTGATGCTCTGCATCCCAGAGTACTTAAGGAAGTTGCCCTCGAAATAGTGGACACATTGGTGATCATTTTCCAGCATTCTATAGACTCTGGAAGAGTTCCACTGGATTGGAGGGTAGCTAATGTAATCCCACTTTATCAAGAAGGAGGGAGAGAGAAAATGGGGAATTATACACCAGTTAGCGTGACATGGGTGGTGTGGAAAATGCTGGAGTCAATTATTAAGGATGAAATAACTTGAGCATTTCGAAAGCGGGGACTGGATCGGTCCAAGTCAGAATGGATTCACTAAAGGGAAATCATGCTTGACAAATCTTCTGGAATTTTCCATGGATGTGACCAGTAGAGTGGACAAGGCTGAACCAGTGGATTTTGTGTATCTGGACTTTCTTTTAAAAAAAATATTTTTATTAGGGTATTTGCAATTTTTATAATAATAACAATAACAGCGACATAAACATGGTACAATAAACATTTCCGCCCCCGTCACAATCTTCACGCACCCCAATCATAAAACAACAGTGTGTATCTGGACTTTCAAAAGGCTTTTGACAAGGTGCCACACAAAAGATTAGTGAGCAAAATTAAAGCTCATGGTATTGAGGGTAATGTATTGACGTGGATAGAGAACTGGTTGGCAGGCAGGAAGCAGAGATTGGGAATAAATGGGTCCTTTTCACAATGGCAGGCAGTGACTAGTGGGGTACCGCAAGGTTCAGTGCTGGGACCCCAGCTGTTCACAATATACCGAAATGATTTGGCTGAAGGAATTGCATGCAATATCTCCAAACTTGTAGACGACACTAAGCTGGGTGGCAGTGTGTGCTGTGTGGAGGATGCAAAGAGGCTGCAGGGTGACTTGGATGGTTGGTTGATTGGGAAAATACTTCACAAATGTAATATAATGTGGGTAAATGTGAGGTTATCCACTTTGGTGGCAAAAACAGGAAGGCAGATTATTATCCGAATGGTGGCAGTTTAGGAAAAGGGGAAGTGCAACGAGACTTGTGTTCATGGTGGAACGGTCACTGAAGGTCGACATACAGATACAGCAGACGGTGAGGAAAGCTAATGGCATGCTGGCCTTCAAGGGGATTTGAATATAGTATGGATGTCTTGCTGCAGTTATACAGGGCCTTGGTGAGGCCACACCTTGAGTCTTGTGTGCAGTTTTGGTCTTGTTGGAGGAAGGACATCCTTGCTATTGAGGGTGTCCAGCGAAGGTTCACCAGACTAATTCCCGGGATTCCAGGATTGACATGTGAAGAAAGACTGAATCGGCTGGGCTTGTACTCACTGGAGTTTAGAAGAATGAGAGGGCATCTCATAGAAGCATATAAATTCCTGATGGGACTGGGCAGGCTAGATGCAGGAAAAAGTTCCCGATGTTGGGGATGTCCAGAACTAGGGGTCACAGCCTAAGAATAAGGGGTAAGTCATTCAGGACTGAGATGAGGAAGAACGTCTCTCAGAAAGTTGTGAACTTGTGAAATTCTCTCCCACAGAAAGCTGTTGGGGCCAATTTGTTGGATATATTCAAGGGGGAGCTGGGCGTGGCACTTGCGGCTAAAGGGATTAAGAGGTAGGGAGAGAAAGTGGGAGTGGGCTCCTGGATTTGCTTGATCAGCCATGATCATATTGAATGGTAGTGCAGGCTCGAAGGGTTGAATGGCCTACTCCTGCACCTATTTTCCACGTTTCTATGTTTCTATGTAACTTAACAGCCAATGGGCAATTCGACAGCACGGGGGTATTTGATTTGCCAGAACCCATTTGAGTTAAACTGGCGTATCAATCCAAATCAGCGCGGTGGCAATTCTGGCAAAGAAGGTGGAGACGTTTGTCATAAGCAGCAAGCTAGCTGTTAAACTGAAACTGGCAAGCTGAACAGAGCTGTGCTAATGAACAGCTGGGTAGCATTGAGAACTGGCACTGCTGTGAAACTAGAAATGAGCTTTCAGAGCCCCATGTGTCGCAAGTAAGCTACAAGGTTCATCCTTGCCCCATTTGATGCAGTAATAATTCTTTGAATGCTCTTCACCCGTCACCCCTCTGTTTCCTGATCTACGTTGGCTGCCAGCCCTGTCGCCAGTCAGGGTGGTGTGTGACTTGGAGAACAGGAAAGTGGAGCTGCTGGTGTTCTTGTGCACCTGCTGCCCTTGTTCTTCTAGGTTGTGGCTGTTCCTCTTTTGGAGGGTGCTGCCAAAGAAACCCTGGTGATTTGATACGTTGAAAATCTGTGGATACAGCCACAACTTATATTCATATTGCATATTTAGGGCAACGAAATGTCCCCAAAGCTTTTCACAGGAATGTTAGAAAACAAAGCATGACACCGAAATGCATCAAGAGATATTAGGTCAGATGTCCAAATGTTTGATTGGCAAGGTACCATCGAATCCCGATAGTGCAGAAAGAGGCCACTCGGTTCATCGAGACTGCACTGACAATCCAAAAGAACACCCTATTTGGGCCCGCTCCCCAGCCCACAGGTCCCATAACCCCAGCTAACCTTTGAACACCAAGAGCAACTTAGCTTCTGAACACCAAGAGCAACTTGGACTGTGGGAGGAGAACGGAAACCCATGCAGACACAGGGAGAACGTGAAATCTCCATACAGTCTGTCGCCCAAGGTAGGGATCGAACCCGGGTCCTTGGTGTTGTGAGACAGCAGTGCTTTTAAAAAATAAATTTAGAGTACCCAATTCAATTTTTTTCCAATAAAGGGGCAATTTAACGTGGCCAATTCACCTACCCTGAACATCTTTGGGTTGTGGGGGTGAGACCCACGCAGACTCGAGGAGAATGTGCAAACTCCACATGGACAGTGACCCGGTGCAGGGATCGAACCCGGTCCTCGGCGCCATAGGCAGCAGTGCTAACCGTTCCTGAGCCAGCAATGCTAACCATTGTTCCAGCGTGCCATCCCTCGGTTTGAATAAGTGTCCAAGTGGAGGATAGTGAGGTAGAGAGGCAGAGAGCGGTAGGGAGGGGTTTGCTGATTCAAATAGAGGCCAAAGTTAGATGGGAGCGGAGATCTCCGAGGGTTTTGGGGTCGGGAGCCAATGTAGATCAGCGAGCTCACATATAAGGGGGCACCCAACCCTGTCACAGATGCTGGAACTAGCGAATGTTTAAACCATGTCAGGTGAGTGCAAAAGGTCGCATGGTACTACAAAGAAAGAAAGAACTCGCATTCATATCGTGCCTTCCACAACATCCTAAAGAGCTGGGATCAGGGACAATTCGCTTACACTTCTTCAGCACATTGCCATCATTTACATCCACTAGAGGGCAGTTTAATCTCTCATCGGGAAGATGGCACATTCAACAGCGCAGCATTCTCTCAGCATTGGAGCGCCAGGCTGAATGCTGATTTCAAATCATTGGGGTGCGGCTTGAATTGACAACATTCTGGGATCAGAGGCGATGGTGCTACTACTGGGCCATAGCTGACACTATTCAAAGTAAAAAAGGAAGTTCTCCTGGCCATCAAATATTCCTCAACTGACACCATGAAAAACAATTTACTTAGTCACCTTGTTGTTTGCGTTGCCAAATTTGCCGATATCACAACAGTGACCTCACTTCATGTGTTTTGAAGCAACAGGTGATGTTCTAAGCTTGTGAAAGCTGCTACAGAAATGGATGTCCTTTCATTTTGCTCCTTTGACCGTTTCTTCAGCAGCTATTACTTCTGACCGCTTAGGCTTCAAGTTCACAGGTGGTCGGTGTGGTGATGTGCATCACTGTAAATACACAAGGGGTTAATGCAAATACACTAAGACTAAGTAAACACTAGAGGGAGCACCAGAGACATCATGACATGCAGACATACAGCTGATGAACACACAGAATAGGACACGACCAATGGGCAGTCAAGACACCCAGAGGTGTCGCTACCACAAGTGGCAACCCATATAAAAGGACAGGGAACACATGCCCTTTCTCTTTCCACAGGTGACACTTAGAGAGAAGGACAGGGGCAGATCAGACGCATCACACCCACCATGTGTCCTAGAGCAGACTGGTTAGTTAGACTGAGTTATTGTAGCAAGATTAGCAGGAGAGTCGAACTCAAGTAGGAGAATTGTTAACTGTTCAATAAATGTGCTAAACCTACCTTGCAAATTCCCTTGCAAAACCTCGCTGCTCCTGCACCTCCCTCTCCTCATTTATAACCTACCTCTGTACTCCGAGCTGGTGTTGTTTCATTTTTAACAGTGCCAGTGGTCTTCTCTTTAGGCTTTGAAATACAAGAGCTGCACTGTGGATGAGGGGAGGTCGAATAGCACACTGGCAGTTTAGCTCTTACTGCTCATGCCCCGGCCTTCAGAAAGTGATGGTGGGCTTTGTTCTTGAACCGCTGATGTAGTTGCTGCCACAGAATTGTTCGGCAGAGAGTTTCCGGATTTTGGTCCAGTGACCTTGAAGGACAGTATGCGATTTGAAGGGGCATTTGGGAGTGATGTTGGGCTGAATTCTCCGTTCTAAGTGAGACTAAGTGTTGATGTTGGGACTGAATTGTGGGGGCTTCCTATTCCCGTTGGGGGCGTTAGCTCGGGAGCAATTCAGGACACGCTAATGGGCCAGCACTATGCCCACATGGAACTAATGCAATTCTCATTCGCGCTGGCCTCGGATTCACTGGGGTCGGAATTGGCACTGGAGAGCTTGTCAAGCTGGAGCTGCTTATAAGCAGTCCACTCCACACAAACTCTCATTCCAGCCAAGTAGATGGCCCCAGGAAGAGTTGCCCCATGGTTAGTGGATGCAGTGCTCGAGGGGATGCTGGATGCGGTGGAGAAGCGGGACACCCTCTTCCGCAGGCCGGCCAGGAGGCTACCACCGGCAGATGTGTGGGCTTGGGCGGAGGTGACAGACGCAGATTGGTATTCAATGTCCCAAAAAGATGAACAACCTCCTTAGATCACCCTGGGTGAGTCACCACCTCTTCTCCCTTAGCAGCACTTCTGTCCCTCACACCCCCACCCCCTTAAAGGCCAATCAAAATCCCTTATATTCCATCCTGCAGCAGACTCAACACCTACATTGTCCTCTCTGGCCAGGTGCCTTGCACACACAGCCAGACCCCCCTCCCGCCCCTCCCCCACGTAATCTGCATCCATGTGTCTCACAATGTCCATTATCTGTCCCCCAGGAAAAGATGACCCATAACAGCTGGAAGCTGGAGAAGACTGGGGTTGTTGGGCTGACTGCCAGATCTGCAGGTTCTGACAGCTGCCAAGCAGAGTGCAATGGAGCTACCCGGGGAGGTGGGAAAGAGGCCTATCTCCCAGGTGGAGGTTGGCATGGGTCAAGCAAGTGAGGCCCTAACGCATGGTGATGGTCCAATAGCAAATGAGTCACCCCTGTCCCTCAGATAACTCCTAACCGGTGTTACAGCACAAGCCAATTCCAGCCTTACAGGCCCTGGAGGTCCAACACAAGTGAATGAACTAATAATTCATATAAAGATTCCGAGGTCTTTGGCCCTTGACTGCTCTAATGACTTACAGACAGCAGGGGCGAAATTCTCCGACCCCCAGCAGGGTCGGAGAATCGCCTGGGTCCGCCGAAAATCCCGCCCCCGCCTTGGCTGAGATTCTCCGCCACCCGGGATGTGGTGGCGGCAGGAATCTCGCCACTCCGATCGGAGAGGCTCCTTCGGTGATTCTCCGGCCCGGATGGGCCGAAGTCCCGCCGCTGGGAGGCCTCTCCTGCCACCGAGGTTTGAACCACCTCTGGAACGGCGGGATCAGCGACGTGAGCGGGCCCCGGGGTCCTGGGGGGGGGGGGGGGGCGGGGGGCGATTGAACCCCGGGGGGGTGCCCCCACGGTGGCCTGGCCCGCGATTGGGGCCCCCTGCTCAGACTCCGGGCCAGTGCCCTGGGTGCACTATTTTCCTCCGCGGCCGCCACGGCCTCCGCCATGGCGGAAGCGGAAGAGACCCCCACATCGCGCATGCGCCGGCAGTGACGTCAGCGGCCAGCTGCCGCTGACGTCACTGCCGGCGCATGCGCTGACCGGCGAAAGCCTTTCGGCCAGCCCCGCTGCCGGGGGCGCCGGTTTTTTGCGCCAGTCTTAGGGTGCCAACCGCTCCGGCGCGGGGCTGGACCCCAAAGGTGGGGAGAATTCCCACCATTGGGGAGGCCCGACCCCTGAGTGGTTGGCGCCACTCCCCTACTCCGGGACCCTCCGTCCCATATTTTTAAACGAAACGCAACTATTTATTTATAACAATAATAAAGGTAAGACATGGAGTAATTATACTAGATAAAGATAAGGCATAGAGTAATTATACTCGAATAACGGCCAACTAATCTACTACACTCCCAGTCTTTTACTGTCCTACCCTGTACCCAAACACGCACTAGACATACACAGAGGGAGGAGGAACATTAAAATAAGATCAACATAAGAATGAAAATGAGTGCCCTTGCTTCGGATGTTGAAGTTTTTTTCAGCTGACTGTCCTTCCAGGACATGGAGTGACTGAGACCTACCAGCTGCATGGCTAATGAGGATCTTCTGGCTGAAACATTCAGTCCGTATCCCCAGACTGTGGGATTCCCTTTGGAGAGTCAATTTCACTTTGGTAGATCCAATCATTTTGGTCGATCCAATTCAAGTAGGAGCTGTAAAATAAATGGCAGAACCATCAGAGCATAGAGACACAGAGAGATCTGGGTGTGCCGATCCACAGATCCTTAAAAGTCACAGCACAGGTGGAAATGGTGGTAAAGAAAGCAAATGGGATGCTTGCCTTCATCGGACGAGGTATTGAGTATAAAAGCTCCTAAATTATGTTACAATTACATAGAACGTTGGTTAGGCCACAATTGGAATACTCTGTCCAATTCTGGTCACTGCACTACCAGAAGGACGTGGAGGCTTTGGAGAGAGTACAGAAAAGGTTTACCAGGATGTTGTCTGGTATGGAGGGTATTAGCTATGAGGGGAGATTGAATAAACTGGGATTGTTCTCCCTCGAGAGACAGGGGCGACCTTATAGAAGTTTATAAAATTATTAGGGGTATAGATAGGGTGAACAGTTGGAGCCTTTTTCCCGGGGGGGAAATGACAATTGCAAGGGTGCACAAGTTCAAGGTGAGGGGGGAAAGGATTGTTTTTTGACATAAGGATGGTGGTGGCCTGGAATGTACTGCATTGGAAAATCTCCAAACTATTTTCACAATCTATTTCTCGGAAGACTGCACGAAATTCGCTTTTAATTTTTAAAAAAAGGTTTCAGATCCGCTTTTCTCCTTGTCTCCATTTATGCCTCGAACTTTAATAATGAATGCAGCTTTAATTAGAAAAGACACAAATGAATGCTTGATTATGCATAACATGTATCCTCTGTCACATGTAGATATGTGGAAAGGCAATGCTTTGCATTTTGAGGGTTTGTTTCCCACATTTCAGTAATATCTGTGCCAAAAATACAGATTAAGGAGATTGTGTCATATTCTCTGGGGAATATGTACCCTCTGACTTAAAAAAAAATTCTTTCAGCTGGACCATTCCCAGTCGCCCTTGGACTGTTGTATATTACTGTTCCCGCACCGGCCTCCCCGAACAGGCGCCAGAATGTGGCGACTAAGGGCTTTTCACAGTAACTTCATTGAAGCCTACCTGTGACAATAAGCAATTTTCATTTCATTTTCATTTCTTTGTGTATTTCAAAGGGCATTTAAGAGTCAATCACATTGCTGTGGGTCACATGTAGGCCGGACCAGGTAAAGGCAGCAGATTTCCTTTACTAAATCGAATCAATGTTTTTTTTTAACAACAACTGTTTCATTTCATGGTCATCATGAGACTTTTAATTCCAGATTTTTATTGAATTCAAATTTCACCATCTGCAGTGGCGGGATTTGAACCCGGGTTCCCAGATCATTACCCTGGATCTCTGGACAACTAGTTCAATAGCATTATCACTATGCCACCGCCTCTCCTGGTATGCCCATTCAGTCACTCCAACGATGATTTTCATTTCATTTCATTTTTCATCTCAAATGTACTACAGAATTTTAGTTGATATTATGCTGAGTACTGTTACCCGTAGGGTTCCAAAATTAAACTTGACCCAGAAACGGTTCGCTTGGGAATTCACGGTAGAGAGAGGAAGGTTTAATCCCAGATTTAACTGGGCAGATTTGCAACTCCAAATCACATCTGTAACAGAGAGGCAGGTTCCGATTGTTTTCCCCACCTGAATCTCAATTTAGATTTTTAGAAAACTGCTGTTTAATTATCTTCTTTCCCTTTCTAAAGAAATCTTATCATAATAATCTTTATTGTCACAATAATAATAATAATAATCGCTTATTGTCACAAGTAGGCTTCAATGAAGTTACTGTGAAAAGCCCCGAGTCGCCACATTCCGGCGCCTGTTCGGGTACACAGAGGGAGAATTTCGAATCTCCAATTCACCTAACAGGTCTTTCGGGACATAGAACATAGAACATAGAACAGTACAGCACAGAACAGGCCCTTCGGCCCTCGATGTTGTGCCGAGCCATGATTACCCTACTCAAACCCACGTATCCACCCTATACCCGTAACCCAACAACCCCCCACTTAACCTTACTTTTTTAGGACACTATGGGCAATTTAGCACGGCCAATCCACCTAACCCGCACATCTTTGGACTGTGGGAGGAAACCGGAGCAGTCGGAGGAAACCCACGCAGACTCGGGGAGGACGTGCAGACTCCGCACAGACAGTGACCCAAGCTGGCAATTGAATCTGGGACCCTGGTGCTGTGAAGCAACAGTGCTACCCACTGTGCTACTGTGCTGCCCTTGTGCAATACTTGTGCAACCCTCTGCGAGTAACCCTCTAAAATAGCGATTGCAGGTTAAACTAACATAGTTCAAAATCTTTGGCAGCCCTGCTATCTTCCACTTTCCATTAACTAAAGGTCATCAAATAATTTGCTGCCTGTAACCTAATTTGTACCAAGTCCTATTCAAGTGTTAATCTTGCCTTGGTGACCTACGTTGGTTCTTGGTTGAGCAACACTTCAGTTTTAAAATTCTGGTTCTTATTTTCAGATCCTTCCATGGCCGTTTCCCTCCTATCTCTGGACCCTCCTTCAGCTCCACAAGCCTCCGATGAAAGCTCACCACACCTCCTTCTCAAGGGCAATAAAGGATGGTCACAAACGCTGCGTCTGGCCAGCACCCCGGAAATGTCTGTGGGGAGGCAGTGGTGTGGTGGTATTCCAACAAGGCTGGTAATCCAGAGAGCCAGGGTAATGTTCTGGGAACCTGGGTTAGATCCCACCAGGACAGATGGTGAAATTTGAATTCAGCAAAAATTAAAGAATCATAGATTCTATGATTCTTCATATAAACATAGAATTTACAGTGCAGAAGGAGGCCATTCGGCCCATCGGGTCTGCACCAGCCCTTGGAAAGAGCACCCCACTCAAGCACACACCTCCTCCACCCCATCCTCTTAACCCAGTAACCCTAACTAACCTTTTTTTGGACACTAAGGGCAATTTAGCACGGCCAATCCACCTAACCCGCACATCTTTGGACTGTGGGAGGAAACCGGAGCACCCGGAGGAAACCCACGCAGACACGAGGAGAACGTGCAGACTCCAGACAGACAGTGACCCAAAAGCGAATTGACCCTGGAGCTGTGAAGCAACTGTGCTAACCACTATGCTACCGTGCTGCTCTGGTAGCAAAGGTTGAATGTTGACCATGAATCAACTGTCGTAAAAAGCCATCTGATTCACTAATGCGCTACAGAGAAGGAACTCTGTCATCCTTACCTGGTCTGGCCCACTGGTGACACCAGATCCACAGCCAAAGTAGCTGACTCGTAACTGCCTGCTGAAATGGCCCAGCAAACCAATGTGCCTTCATTGCTAGGCCCTATATTTTGGAGTTCTGTCACAATCTCCCCAGCTGTTCCTCCTTTAAGATGCTCTGAAAACTTACGCTCTCAATCAAGCTTGCGCCATCTGTTTAACAAATCCCTATATGACCCCATATCAAGTTTATTCATAATGCCTCTGCGAAATGCTTATTAAGATAAGCTGCGACATAAAGGCTAGCTGTTTTTGTTTGTTGACCCCTGGCCTAATTAAACAATAATTTGTTTCACCATTTTTGAAAGCTGCACACCATCAATTCATTGTTAAATTACATTATAAGGAGTGATCCAATCTACCCTGCAGTGCAACTTGTGTTAGATTTCCAGAATCTAAGGCGTTACAGATTGTCAAAGTGTATCAGAATAGAAGTGCTTCACATTAAATGGGGAGTCTATGGAATAGACTCCCAAGGGATCAGTGAAAGCAATTAGTATTGATTGATTCACATAGTAATTAAGCATAGGAAATAGGAGCAGGAGTAGGCTGTACGGTCCTTTGAGACTGCACCGACCCTCTGAAAGAGCACCCTATCTCCTGCCCAGCCCTTTAACCCCCTGCATTAAGCCTGGCCAATCCACCTAACCTGGACATCTTTGGCCACTATGGGCCAATTTAGCACGGCCAAACCACCTAACCTGTACATCTTTGGACTGTGGGAGGAAACCACGCAGACACAGGGCGAACATGCAAACTCTACACAGTCACCGAAGCCGCAATTGAACTGGGGTCCCTGGTGCTGTGAAGCAGCAGTGCTAACCACTGTGTCTCCATGCTGATCATCCAATTCAGTAACCTGTATCTGCTTTCTCCCATATCCTTCGATCCCTTTATCCCCGAGAGCTACATCTAGCTCCTTTTTCAAAATTGTACAATGTTTTGGCCTCAACTGCTCTTTGCAGAAGTGAATTCCACAGGCTCACCACTCTCTGGATGCAGAAATATCTCCTCATCTCAGTCCTAAATGGTCTTCCCCCATCCTCAGACTGTGATCCCTGGTTCTGGACCCCCCCCCCCACCATCAGAAACATCCTTCCTGCATCGACCCTCTCTAGTCCTGTTAGACTTTTATAGGTTTCCATGAGATCCTCGCTCATTCTTCTGAACTCCAGCGAATATGATCCTAACCGATGCAATCTTTCCTCATATGTTAGTCCTGCCATCCCAGGAATCAGTCTGGTGAACATTTGGTGCACTCCCGCTAGACTAGAGCAAGAACATCCTTCCTCAGACAAGAAGACCAAAACTGCACACAACATTCCGGGTGTGATCTCACCAAGGCTCTGTATAATTGCAGCAAGACATCCTGGCTCCTGTACTCAAATCCTCTCATTATGAAAGCTGACATACTATTTGCCTTACTGCCGGCTGCACCTGCGTGCTTACTTTCAGTGACTGGCTTCTGTACGAGCAGCCAATGCGGCTGACGCCAAACTCTTTCCGTGGGCAGTGGATCTAGCTCCAGCACACATTCATCGTCAGAACGAAATCCTTCTTTTGTGGAGACTTTCTCCTGAGGTGGATATGCCAATCTGGGAAGTTTCCCAATTCCCATTCCCTCCCTTGAAGATGAAAATCCAGCCCAAAGATGGTATTGGCTTCTCTCTACTTGTTGGAGCTAAAGATGATCTCAGTAATGAGCTCTTGGCATCTAACATTAGCTTTTATTCTGCCTGGACAGTGGAATGGAAACAGCAAGGACATGAAGTTAAATCAATGCCAGAGCAGTGGGAGACACTCGAAAAGAAGCTACAGAGAACATAGAACAGTACAGGCCCTTCGGCCCTTAATGTTGTGCTGAGCAATGATCACCCTACTCAAACCCACGTATCCACCCTATACCCGTAACCCAAGAACCCCCCCCTTAACCTTACTTTTTAGGACACTACAGGCAATTTAGCATGGCCAATCCACCTAACCCGCACCTCTTTGGACTGTGGGAGGAAACCGGAGCACCCGGAGGAAACCCACGCACACACGGGGAGGACATGCAGACTCCGCAATGTAGCCATGCTGGCCACGCAAAATGGACACTGAGCCAAACTAAAATGGATGACAGCAGGGGAAGCCTGTTTAGTGAGAACAGACAGCCTGCTCTCAACTAATTAGCATTTTGCAAGCAGCAAACCAGTTTTCTGGCCAGGTGCAGATCTCCAAGCCAAAGGTGTTAATGGCAAAGCGCTTAACATCCTGATGAGGCGGCCCAGATCCAGACACACACAATGGCAACATTTCCATCTCAATGTAGCACTTAATTGGTGGAGCAGACAGGATGGCACCAGAGTAACAAATATCGAAACCACCCCCCAACATCGAGGAAAGCCCCGCATTGGAGGATTTCGAAGGTAGCCGTTTGGAAACGTTCCAATCGGTACCGAAAGGTAGAGCCCGCCTAGAAGGGGGCAAGGACATTAGAGAGGGGTATAAAAGCAAATCCCCCACAGAGCCCCGGTCTGTTAAACCCGTGCTCCGGCTCTGACTGACATCTTGCATCCTGACTCCAGCCGTTGAGCACCAGCCGCCGAAACCGTAAGTTCAACGCTCGCTACGCGATCCAAGCCCACTAGACTCCCAAGTACCAGAACGCTTGCTGAAGGCTGCAGTGCCAGACCAGGACGAAGGCCTCGTTCTCTGACCTTGCCTGTTCCTGTTAGATAAGTATTCTGTTTGCTTAAGTTTAGTTATAGCTTTGTCTCTTAGTGTGTGCATGAGTATTTATTATAACTGTATAATAAATATTGATCGTTTGAACTTTACTAATCGGTGTATCGTCTTTATTACTTTGAACTTGACCTTGGAATACTTGTGACGTTGCCTATCCGGCAACTGGCGACTCCAGAGCTAAATAATTACATAGAACAGAGCCTAGTAGTGTTAAGCACACGTCGAACTCGGAGGCGTGTTAATACACTCCAATAAACGCGTTTTACGCCCATAGTAAAACGTGCAACATTTAGTGGCGACTCTGGTGGGACCCTGTTGTAAGTGGAAACACCACAGTGTCCAGGACCCTGAAATTTGAATTAGAACTCCAAATTGCAGAGAAAGAAAGAGATCCCAAGTATTCAAGGTGTTCAAAATAATAAGCGAAATTCGGAAGTGTGTTTAGTGCATGCGTACTAACAGGGCTGTAAGGTAAAACTGAAAGCTTTTTGTTGCGACAAACTTTCGGTAGTTTTGTGATCGGAAAATAGCATAAGCCGTACCCTTTTCTCGAAACACCACCCCAACAACCCCCTGTTCCAAATTATAAAAGGAGAGTCAGAGGAAATGGCCATGCAGGCAATGGAACGTCTGATGGATCCAGCAAAGTTTGTGGTCGCAGCGACCAGCAGCAGTAGCAGAGTAGGCCAGTGTCCCACGTGGGAGCTGGAACTCCGCAAATATTTACAAGGAAAGGGATGGCCCTTTTGGAAAGAGTTTTGTGCAAATGAGGAGACAGGTCCCGGGAGTATAGGTCATACTTGGTGGGAGAACCTCTCTCAAATACACAAAAAGAATTTAGGTAAAGCACGCAAGCCGATGGCGATTGTGTCCTGTTTGGCACAGTTGCGAGGCGCAGAGGAGGTCATCAGGACGCTCCGGACAGATTTAGAAGAGAGGAATAGGATGAGTAAGGTCGATGTCAGGGACATCGAGAAGGAGAATCTGGATCTCAAAGGGAAGTTGGCAGAGAAGGATAGAGAGGTGGATGATGCCAAGAGGGCTCACCAGTCTTGTCTAGCTCATCTGAACAGTTCCCAGACCCAGTATGAGAAAGCCTATCAGGACGTGCAACGTGCCGTTCTGATAAGACAGGAATCGGAAAAGCAGGTGGAGGCATTGCAGAGGCAATGTTCCGATCTCAAAGCAGCTTTGAGAGCACTCCATGCTGCAACGACCGAACAAAGACAAAGCACAGTTGACCACGCGAAATGCAGGAAACAGATTGCGGAACTGCAATCTCTGCTTTCGGTGCAGAATGGCTTCCAAAGCACCTTTGGAGCACAGTTAGATGGAGAAAATGCCCCAGATTGGCAGGAATTAAGCGAGACAGCGCAGCGTTATGTTCAGGGAACATGTGCGCCCGCAGCTCAGCAGAAACGACAGGCACCCCAACCCCCCACAGCTCAGACCATAACCGCATCCATGAATCCCGTAACCACGCAGAGAAAAGCCGAATCAGAAGGCGCCCCAGACATAACCTACACCACCCCTTTAACAGTAACCCAGCTAAGGGACGCTTGTGAAAAGATCACTCCGTTCCTCCCCACCGCAGACCCCCACCAGTTTTTCGCTAAAGTAAAACAGCAGGCTACCATGTACGGCCTGGATGAGAGAGAGCAGGTTAAGCTCACCGTGCTGAGCTTAGACCAGAGCGTAGTAGCAGCCCTCCCCGACCCACAAAACGTGGCAGGAGGCAGCCTAGAGGAGATGCACACTGCCATTTTAGATGCCATCGGGTACAATAGAGGTGACCCCGTAGAAGGATTGAATAAGTGCAGGCAGAAGAGATCCGAACACCCCACAGCATTCGCAGGAAGGCTGTGGATTCATTTCAGCGCAGTTTTCGAACAGCTAGATAGAGCGCATTTAACCCGCGAAAACATGGTTAAGTGGACGCGCACAATTATCTCACACGCAACAGAAGCAGGACAGAGCGCTTGCAATAGCTACGACCCCTCAGAAGAGGCCCATAACGAAAAATGGGTCCTGAAAAGATTGTCCCGCGCTTGGGAGCAATCGCTTCAGGCAAAAGGAAAAGTTAGATCCCCAGAAGAGGCTCAGGCTGCTGCAGATATCCAAGCAGTCAGAGAGCACCAGAAGCCCGCATGGGTAAATGAAGGCAAGAGCAGCCCTCAACAGAAAGGACAGGAATGCTATAACTGTGGACAGTTAGGGCATTGGGCAAAAGAGTGTAATGCACCCCAGCGATCTCAGAGAGGCCAGCAGACAGGCACTCTGAACCGCAACAAAGCAAAACCCATCCACAATGTAGCAGTACAGTCAGGACCCACCAATGTGGACGAGACGAACTGACGGTGTTCGGGCTCCCCACTTGGGTCTGTGACACACTATGGGACTCATCAGGGAGGCCCGTAGTCACAGCAAAAGTCAAAGGGAAGCCCATAGAGTTACTGTGGGACACAGGAGGATCCCGCACCACCATTAACTCCACAACCACGGCACACTCAGACACGTGGCCGACCACCTCCACCATCACACTTAGCGGGTTCACCGGACACTCGCAGCAGGGACACATTACAGCACCCATAGCAATTCAGCTAGGGAACATTAGCACAAGGCACCCCGTAGTTCTAGTAAATCTTCCCCGGACAGCAGAACACATCCTGGGGATAGATTTTATGAACGCTCATAGCTTGTCGTTCGACCCAGTGAACCAGTGTGTCTGGCGAATGGCTAGATCAGACAGAGCCCCAGCCACCCTCACAGTAGGAGACTACGCTAATCGGTTTAGCGCAGTGGGAGAGTACTCATTCGACCTGACTACGCTCCACACCGACAGACAAATTAAGGCCCTACTAAACAAACACAGGACAGCATTTGCAAGTCACCGTCATGACTGTGGCAGAATGACTGGACAAGTTCATGTTACCGGACAGGACCCCCGACCGCAAAAGCAATATAGATTTCCCCTCGAGGCAGAGGTGGAAATAGAAAAGGTTATAGGTAGCTTGTTGGACCAAGGTGTACTGAGAACGGTAGCCTCCACCAACAATGCCCCTATTTGGCCAGTGAGGAAGCCCGATGGATCATGGCGTCTGACCATCGATTATCGGGAACTCAACAAAGTAACCCCCGCAGTAGCCCCAACGGTAGCTACTAGTCCCGAGACCATGCTCAAGCAGGGTCTCAACGCCAAGTACTTCACGGTATTGGATATCAGTAACGGATTCTGGTCCATACCATTGGCAAAAGCGTGCCAATACAAATTCGCATTCACTTTCAAAACTCAGCAGTACACGTGGACATGCCTCCCACAAGGATTCCACAATTCACCCTCCATTTTCCACCGACAGCTGGCAAGTGGATTAGAAAAATTTTCCCGACCCGAATGTCTGGTACAGTATGTAGACGACCTACTACTGCAGACAGACACAAAGGCAGAGCACATTACGCTTCTGGCCGAACTCCTGGAACTCTTGACTGAAATTGGCTGTAAAGTTAACCCGAAAAAGGCCCAAATATTGGAAAGTAAAGTGATGTATTTGGGAACAGTCATCACGCACGGCAAACGCGAGATCGAATTCAAAAGAATTGATTCGATTGTCAAATTGCCCCTTCCCCAGAATGTATCAGCCCTCCGGTCGTTTTTAGGACTGGTTGGCTATTGTCGGAACCACATAGACGGATTCGCGACAAAAGCCGCCCCACTTTCAGACCTCCTTAAGAAAGGAGCCCCCTGGGAATGGCTTCCGCAGCATACAGGCGCTGTGGAAGAGTTAAAACGAGCCCTTAGTGCAGCACCCGCGCTGCTAGTCCCCGACCAACTTTCACCGTACGCAATCGAGGTAGCGAGCACCGATCTGACCCTCTCGGCCGTGTTGCTTCAGGAACGGCACGAGCAGCTAAGACCAGTGGCTTATGCCTCCCGACTGTTAGACCCGGTAGAACAAGGATTTTCAGCCTGTGAGAGGCACCTCCTTGCTGTCTTCTGGGCAGTGCAGTATTTCTCATACATCACCGGAATAAACCCCATCACCATTCTAACCGAACATACACCCACACAGCTACTACTAGACGGTCGACTGAAGGACGGTTCAGTTAGCCAGATTAGGGCAGCTAGGTGGACCCTACTTTTACAAGGACGGGACATTACAGTGAAACGGACACGCACACACACATATTTAGCAGACAACCTCCAATATCCCGGACAGCCCCATGACTGTGAAATTGTAGCTCCCCTGCATAACACAGGACCCTTTTTAGCCAAAACACCCCCCAGGAAGATAGGGAACCCAAAACAAAGCCCCCAGCCCACAGACACGTGTGGACCCTTGAGGATTTATGTAGACGGTTCCTCCACAGTTTTAAATGGTGAGCGTATCACAGGATGCGGCATCTATGTAGAGGACGCGCAGGGGCGCGCTCTCGAAGAGATAGCTCTGAAGTTACCCGGTCACTTAGGCGCGCAGGCAGCAGAGCTAGCAGCCATAGCGTATATAGTGGACCACCCCGATTCTTTCCCCAGCCCAGCAGACATATATTCAGACAGCTTATATGTATGCAATAGCCTAACAGATTTTCTGCCCCTGTGGAGGACACGAGGTTTTGTCTCCGCAGACGGAAAACCCCTTCCATCAGCCCCCTTACTCCAGCATATCCTAGAGAAAGCGAAGGACAGGACCTTCGGCATTATAAAAGTTTGCAGCCACCATAGGTCATCACCCCCTGGGAATGTAAAGGCCGACGCGTTGGCTAAGGCAGGTTCCAGGAGAGGACACTTATGGACCCCCCCAGCTAGCGCACCAGCTAGCGCCCCTGTGAGCGCAGTACAAGTCTCACAAACAGAGGTTAAAGATCTCGTAGCAGCACAAAAACAGGACGGAGACCTCAGGGAGGTTTTCAAGGGAAACTTTGTGCCTGCGTACGAACACTTTAAACACACACTGACCACACATGAGGGTGTGATCATTAAGGACCAACTTTATGTGGTCCCGAAGCAGGACAGGAATCAGATGATTGCCTTGTTCCATGACGGACACGGGCATCAGGGAATTGATGCAACAACGAGGCACCTCAGGCAACTCTGTTGGTGGCCTAATCTCAGGACTGATGTAACGCACTACATAGAGAATTGCCTGATTTGTGCTCAGAATAACCCGGAGCGGTATTCTAAGAAAGCACAACTTCGGCATACTCGCCCAGTTAACGGCCCTTGGACAAACCTCCAGATCGACTTTATAGGTCCATTGCCCCCTTGTAGGAATGGCTATAAATACGTTCTGGTGGTCATAGATACCTTTACCAAATGGGTAGAGGCATTTCCCTCACGAACAAACACAGCTAAGACAGCTGCAAAGATCCTGACCCACCACATCTTCACGAGATGGGGTTTACCCCGAAGTATCGATTCGGACCAGGGATCTCACTTTACAGGACGGGTCATGAGGAACGTCCTGACAATATTCGGAATCAAACAGAACTTCCATATTGCGTATCATCCACAGTCCAGCGGGATTGTGGAGCGCATGAATCGGACCCTAAAAACGACCCTTAGGAAAATGGTTCAAGAGAACAATTCCACATGGGATTCAGTGCTCCCCTTTGCACTTATGTTCATAAGGAACACTGTCTCCACATCTACAGGATACACACCACATACACTCATGACCGGACGCCCTATGAAAGGTACAGAATTCCTTTTAGGACTGGACATGACAAGCCCCGAAGTGACGGCCCTCACACATGAAAAGGCAGTTAAAGATCTAGTTGAGACTGTGAGGTCTGCACAGCTCGCAGCCGCAGTCCAGCTAGGGAAACGCCGACAGCAACGTACTGCCTGTTTCAATAAGACCGTACACACCACAGAATTCCAGGTTGGGCAACAGGTAATGTTATCTGTTTATAACCCCAGCAGTTTTTTGGCTCCAAAATATTCCGGTCCCTACTCAATTTCGGACAAAATTAGCCCCTCCGTTTACAGAATAAAGTATCCTAATGGGAAGACCGCGTGGTTCCATATAAACCAGTTAAAGGCATATGGAACACAGGCCAACCATGCTCACCATGTCCTGCTGGATGCAGCAGAACACTTCACCCCGCCCACCAGAGACACTTTTCCACCATCCCCCTCACAGACCAGTTCATCCACGGACTCGCCCACGACTCCGCCCACAGACCACTACAGACCACGCCCCGACACGCCCACAAGCTGCCACAGAAGAGACAGCAGGACTGACACTGACTCTGAAGACAGCGACAGCACACAGCCATACAGCCCACACTGCACCAACTACGACCCCGACTCCAGTGACCCCATGGAAGTCACTTACCTTAAAAACCCAGAACCACCACCCGACCCCGACTACCCCGACAACACACTCGACACTACACAATGGCACAGGGACAATTCCTACAGACTTGTCCGCAATGACGAGAGTGACCCCCGGTCACACAATTCCAAAGTTTCATGCCTGATCCACACAAGGGTGTGGGATCCGGGAGAGCAGGACGACACGGTGTCTGACTCCCGACACGGCAACCCCTTTGTGACCCTGTTCACAGAGGCAGAATCAAAGTGAGGTGTCCAGATGATGTAAAATAGGAATCGTTTGAGGGAAACGATGTCCTTTCTGATGGAACCTGCACGTATGTTTGTCTTCGTTTTATGTTTGTTTGTCTCAGGATTGTACATTGTTCAGCTGGAGGATGGACATCTTCTTTTCAGCTGAAAAGATTGTGACCACCTCACATACACGTTAGCTTGTCCGCAGATACCTTTGAGAACTTCGGTTTGATTGGAGATCTTTTCCAAAGTTGTAAGGCCACACGCCAAATAGTTTATCTGCAGATATCTCTGAGAACTTCAGTGATGTCCTCAGTTGGGGCATCTTGGCTCCCTTGGTTTTTTTAGGTGCCCCTCTATTCGGCGAAATAGAGGCTGCAAGTCATGATGAACACATTCATACCCGTTTTTTCCAGGTTACTCAGGCAGTGGACAACCGGCACTGAGGACCCGCCCTGTCTGAGAACCAACCCTTGGTCAGCCAAGCTCGGGTATGGCACAGCACGCCCTACCCGGGGATCCCATCCAACTCGTACCCGTCGCGGCCCATACGCTACTCATTCGGATGTTTATTTCAAAGTTTGTTTTCATTTTACGTTAGGTAGCCCTTCGGCCACCATCCCACATGCTATTTACATCCGGGAACATTCGGATGGTAAATCAGCAAAGCCTGCGAGACGGCTCGCAGAAGGAAGGATTGTTAGGTGTATGCTGGTCTTTAAATTCGCTTTTTGAAAAAAAAAAAAATGAGGGGAGTCACAGGGTGTGACTTAGCCAGTCATTTTAAAGGGTCAATTGGGTTTTGAAAGACAGATGCACTAACAAGTAAAGGTCTTAAACTGTGTATTGACAGATACTGTGCTTGATCCCAAAGGTTTCAAAGGACGAGACAGAGGTCGAAGCCAGGATTGTCAATACCGGAGGAAGAAGGAAGAGAAAGAGGAAGAACAGCAAAATGATGGAAGCCCACTTATTACTGTTTAATGTCATATGTATATGTGTGGAAACAAGACACGTTTCCCCCACAACCCCCACCGTAAATGCTTCAATTACAGCAAACCCCCAGTGCTCAGCTCTGATCAGCGAGGTTCAGACCTGGTGTACTAAATTCATGACGTGGTACTCCATGTCCTATATAATCGAATCACTGTTGGTGATCGCGATCCTCATCATCCTAGTGCAGACCCTCAGGTTGAGGAAATGGAAGAGGAGAGCCTCTCGTTCCAGCACCTCACCCATCTATAGAGTTCAATCCCCCATCTTCGGATTCCACCAAACCCCTCAACCCCTCACTGATTACAACACTCTGTAAATAAAAATTCAGCCATGTATTATATTGTTCCATACTCGACTGCCGAGTTGGGAAGTGTGATGTTGTGGTGTGAATGGTTAAGGTTTTAGAGTGATTAAATGTTTAAGTTAAGGTTAAGGTTAATAGTGATAGGTAGAGGTTCCCAGTTGTAGTAATGCATGTCCCTTTTGACATAGGGCCAAGTAGAAATGTTAGTTAAAAAATTTTTTCTCTTCTTCCCATAGTTTAGAACAGAGTAGAACAGGAACTGGCAAGAGGTCAGAACACAAGGAAGGCAAAGTACATAGGTGATCCTTCACAATAGTATGATTGTGAGGATCACAAGGAGGGAATGTAGCCATGCTGGCCACGCAAAATGGACACTGAGCCAAACTAAAATGGATGACAGCAGGGGAAGCCTGTTTAGTGAGAACAGACAGCCTGCTCTCAACTAATTAGCATTTTGCAAGCAGCAAACCAGTTTTCTGGCCAGGTGCAGATCTCCAAGCCAAAGGTGTTAATGGCAAAGCGCTTAACATCCTGATGAGGCGGCCCAGATCCAGACACACACAATGGCAACATTTCCATCTCAATGTAGCACTTAATTGGTGGAGCAGACAGGATGGCACCAGAGTAACAAATATCGAAACCACCCCCCAACATCGAGGAAAGCCCCGCATTGGAGGATTTCGAAGGTAGCCGTTTGGAAACGTTCCAATCGGTACCGAAAGGTAGAGCCCGCCTAGAAGGGGGCAAGGACATTAGAGAGGGGTATAAAAGCAAATCCCCCACAGAGCCCCGGTCTGTTAAACCCGTGCTCCGGCTCTGACTGACATCTTGCATCCTGACTCCAGCCGTTGAGCACCAGCCGCCGAAACCGTAAGTTCAACGCTCGCTACGCGATCCAAGCCCACTAGACTCCCAAGTACCAGAACGCTTGCTGAAGGCTGCAGTGCCAGACCAGGACGAAGGCCTCGTTCTCTGACCTTGCCTGTTCCTGTTAGATAAGTATTCTGTTTGCTTAAGTTTAGTTATAGCTTAGTCTCTTAGTGTGTGCATGAGTATTTATTATAACTGTATAATAAATATTGATCGTTTGAACTTTACTAATCGGTGTATCGTCTTTATTACTTTGAACTTGACCTTGGAATACTTGTGACGTTGCCTATCCGGCAACTGGCGACTCCAGAGCTAAATAATTACATAGAACAGAGCCTAGTAGTGTTAAGCACACGTCGAACTCGGAGGCGTGTTAATACACTCCAATAAACGCGTTTTACGCCCATAGTAAAACGTGCAACAGCACAGACAGTGACCCAGCCGGGAATCGAACCTGGGACCCTGGAGCTGTGAAGCATTTATGCTAACCACCATGCTACCATGCTCAGAAGAGCTATTTTACCATCAAGATAAAGAATGTGACTTACAAATTTAGACCCCGTTGGATGCCAAAGAGTATATTGAGTGGGATAAGGCAAAAAAAGACTTATGTTGTGTTTTATGGCTATGAGATATGCCGAGATGACACCAGTTTCTGTGATTGAACAGGAGTTTATTTACAATGCTTTAAAATGTTTGCAGTCATAAGTTTACTGGTGGCTTTTAGTTTTTCTTTGTAAGTAACCACAACCAGGCTTAATGAACATCACATAGAACAGAAAGGCATTGGATAGGCATATGGACAATAAGGGAATAGCGTAGAGGGACTTTAGAGAGGTTTCACAGGACGGCGCAACATTGAGTGCCGAAGGGCCTGCAATGCGCTGTAATGTTCTATGTTCAGAGAAGGGTTTCCTCCGGGTGCTCCGGTTTCCTCCCACAAGTCCTGCAAGTTGTGCTTGTTAGGTGAATTGGACATTCTGAATTCTCCTTCAGTGTACCCGAACAGGCCAGGAGTGTGGCGACTAAGGGATTTTCACAGTAACTTCATTAATGTAAGCCTACGTGTGACAATAGTAAAGATTATTATTAGAAGCATTAACCGATACACAGAGTCCCAGATGACCATAGCCTGCTTTCCTCATTGAGGGGGAGAACTGACTGGTGGTGATTTAACCTCAGGGTCACCACACCTCAGGAAGCAGCAAAGCCTCCATGAATAGCCTCAGGTGATACAGGAATTGAACCCACGCCGTTGGTCGCATTCTGCATCATGGACCAGCCGCCCAGCCAACAGAGCTAAACTGCTAGATATACATAATCAAACACTGAACAATTGAACACTACATATGTCAGATGCCAAGAGGCTGTAATTCTCTGGGAGTGGGGAAATGATCCGCTCGGGTTACCATGGCCGGAAATCTTTGGTCGTCGCGATTCAATTTTCCTGCCGGCAGCTCACCCGTCGGTGGGTTTTGCGGTGTGGGGGGTGGGGTAGGGGGTTACAATGAGACATCCCATTGACAATCGGTGAGAAGATAGAATCCCACTGCCAGCGAACGGCACACGGCCGAGAAACACGGGGCTGGCGGGCCGGAGAATCCTGCCCAGTGAATTAAACACTAACTGTTGCCATGGTGGGTGCAAGTTGTAGCCACCTGGGGTGGCCACATTCCGATTTCAAAATGGATACTCGCAAAGAGTGCAGGGAAAATGGACAGCACTAGAAAAACAAGCAGGTGCATGGTTCCTGTGGATTGAAACTTGCAGAACCCAGACAGGGGCCTCACGGTAGCATGGTGGTTAGCATCAATGCTTCACAGCTCCAGGGTCCCAGGTTCGATTCCCGGCTGGGTCACTGTCTGTGTGGAGTCTGCACGTCCTCCCCGTGTGTGCGTGGGTTTCCTCCGGGTGCTCCGGTTTCCTCCCACAGTCCAAAGATGTGCGGGTTAGGTGGATTGGCCATGCTAAATTGCCCGTAGTGTAAGGTTAATGGGGGGATTGTTGGGTTACGGGGTTACGTGGGTTTAAGTAGGGTGATCATTGCTCGGCACAACATCGAGGGCCGAAGGGCCTGTTCTGTGCTGTACTGTTCTATGTTCTAGAACTGAAACTACAAGCCATTAGCATAGTAATGAGCTATCTCCGGGGACAAAAAGAAACATTGAAACAATCGGTACCAGGACAGATTTCCAGTGGAAGCTAAAAGAAAGGCAGGCCAACGATTACATAGAGCCCGCCCAACGATCAGGGAACGACCCTGTTATTGGAGAGAATAGCTACAAACAATTGGGACATGGTCCAATTAATTGGGACCAAGTCGAGGGTCCGCCCAGAAGGGCGTGAAACCCTGGGGGCTATAAAACAGAGTCCCCAAGGTCAGTTTTCTCTCTTGAGAACTCTTAGCTTCTCCATCTTCACCTTGGCATTTAGCTCTCAGCGACGAGAGGCCCGCCAAGCATCAGCCAAGCAAGTCTAAGGTCAACGCACGCTGCGAGATAGGCGCTCCTAGCTACTATTCTATACCAGGTCGAAGCCAGCAGTATCAGAACCGGACAACGGCCATTGTTCCTCTGACTGAGGGGGCCACTCAAAGCAAAGTATAGGCTTTTAGTAGTAGTTGTAGTTTAGTGAGTAGAGTTTGCGCATGAGTAAT
The DNA here is from genome assembly GCF_902713615.1 of Scyliorhinus canicula. Taxonomy (NCBI): domain Eukaryota; kingdom Metazoa; phylum Chordata; class Chondrichthyes; order Carcharhiniformes; family Scyliorhinidae; genus Scyliorhinus; species Scyliorhinus canicula. The sequence goes on from NC_052153.1 coordinate 177,606,164, forward strand.
AATTGACTGTGTGTGTAAATAAATGTGTATTGATTTCAAACTTACTAATTATTGTATCGAGTCATTGATCAGTATTCGGTTTTGAACCTTGTGGCGGTATCAGAAAGATACCTGGCGACTCTTGAGCAAAGGTAATTAAAACAGAGCAAATTAAGGGAAAGCATAACGAGCAACAAAGTGTAATAATAATAATCATTTATTGCCACAAGTAGGCTTCAATTAAGTTTCTGTGAAAAGCCCCTCGTTGCCACATTCCGGCACCTGTTCGGGGAGGCCGGGACGGGAATTGAACCCGCGCTGCTACCTTGTTCTGCATTACAAGCCAGCTGTTCAGCCCAGTGTGCTAGAACTATACACTAATGCCCTCTCCTGTATTACTTTGTTATTCTTCAGGACAGAGGTCTTGAGGATCTTGGAAATTAAATAGCTGCTGATTATTCCCAAACCGCTTTAAGTATTTATTTAAATGTAAAAAACCGTAAGGAGCTCCGTGCACTGTCCCAGTTTATTCCAGCCCAGTGCAATCAGAGAGAATTCTGGGTCATGGTTAGGGGTGAAGTAGCGACTTTGAGTGAATGTTTTGTTTCCAAATGCAGGAATGTGACATGTGCAATGTCAGGTGATGTTATGTAACGGTTAGTTATAAAGCAATGAATTTGTAGCTTCAGTCGTAGAGCTGGATGTAGATCATGACAGCTGCCACAGTGAATTTCTGTTCAGAGTGGAGATATGGTAGCTCCTCACTCTCGCTACTTCATTTAATGTATTGGAACAGCCCAGTAAATTACTAGAAAAATGGAATATGAAAAGCAAAATTTTGAAAATGTCTTGGGGTCCTGTTCATTTGTGTGCCTTGGCAAACGTGGCATTTATTGTCCATTCTCCATAGAATTCCTGCAGTGTAGAAGGAAGCCATTCGGCCCATTGAGTGCAGCAACCCACTGAAAGAGCTCTCAACCTAGATCCACTCCCACACCCTATCCCCGCAACCCTGCGCATTGATCAATGAAAATCCAACTAACACGCATATCCCTGGACACAAAGGGGCAATTTTTAGACAATCCACCTGATCTGCGCATCTTTAGACTGTGGGAGGAAACCAGAGCACCAGGAGGAAATGCACGCAGACAAGGTAGCATGGTGGCTAGCATAAATGCTTCACAGCTCCAGTGTCCCAGGTTCGGTTCCCGGCTGGGTCACTGTCTGTGCGGAGTCTGCACGTCCTCCCCGTGTGTGCGTGGGTTTCCTCCGGGTGCTCCGGTTTCCTCCCACAGTCCAAAGATGTGCGGGTTAGGTGGATTGGCCATGCTAAATTGCCCGTAGTGTCCTAAAAAAGTAAGGTTGGGGGGGGGGGGGGGTGTTGGGTTACGGGTATAGGGTGGATACGTGGGTTTGAGTAGGGTGGTCATTGCTCGGCACAACATTGAGGGCTGAAAGGCCTGTTCTGTGCTGTACTGTTCTATGTTCTAAGGGGAGAAGGTGCAAGCTCCGCACAGTTACCCAAGATCAGAATTGAACCCCGGTCCCTGGCACTATGAGTCAGCAGTGTTATCCACAGTACCATTGTGCCGCCCATTCTCACTTGCTCTGAGCTTGATAGAACTGAGTAGCTTGCTGGGCCATTTTGCGCATCCTCTTTAGTATGGTTCTGGAGTCACCTATAGGTCAGAGTACTTAAGTGTGGTTGGTTTCTTTTCTTAAAGGACATGAGTGAAGCTGCTTTTTTTTTCGTGACAATCTGCTAGCTTCAAGTTCACTTTTACTGACACTAGATATTTATGGCTAGCACTGTTGCTTCACAGCGTCAGGGTTCGATTCGCGGGTTGGGTCACTGTCTGTGCGGAGTCTGCACATTCTCCCCATGTCTGCGTGGATTTCCTCCGGGTGCTCCGGTTTCATCCCACAGTCCGAAGATGTGCAGCGTAGGTGGATTGGCCAAGCTAAATTGCCCTTAGTGACCCAAAAAGGTGGGGTTACTGGGTTACGGGCATAGGGTGGAGGTGTGGACTGAAGTCGGGTGCTCTTTCCAAGGGCTGGTGGAGACCTGATGGGCCGAATGGCCTCCTTCTGCACTGTCAATTCTATGATTACCAGATTACTTTTAAGTGAACTCAAGCCAAGGAGATTTGACAGAGGTGTACAAGGTTTTAGCAGGTTCATATAAGGTAGATAAAGAAAAGTTGTTCCTATTAATTAATGGCACCAAGGGGCACAGATTTAAGGTTTTGGGCAAGAGAAACAATGGTATTGTGAGGAACAACTGTTGTGTAGTGAGTAGTAATGACCTGGAACTCGCTGCCTGTGAGGTGGTGGAACAGAGATGATCAATCATTTCAAAAGGAAATTGGTTCAGATGTTGTGGATAAACCTGTATGGTTGGGGGGGGATACAGTAGGGGAATGGGGCTGACGGGATTGCTGCACAGCGGATCAACATGCACTCCTTGGGCCAAATGGCCTGCTCTGTGCTGTCAATGACCCTGTGACTAAATGCTCAATTTTCTGTGTTGGCATTTGAAGAACTCGGCTGAAATTTTCCAACCCTTGCCACTGGCGGGATATTCCAGTTCCGTCGATGGTGAACCCTCCACGGTGCGTTTGCTGGTGGCGGAGGGTGGGGGCAGTCAAAATGTTAATGGCGCCACCAGAAAACAGGCCGTAGGTGGGGGGGTGGGGGGGTGGGGGGGAAAGGGGGGAGGGGGGGGGGGAGAGTACCGGCCTCTTCTCGAGGCTATCAGTCCAGTCGCATAGTGGTTACCTCTGCAAGCTAAAACTCTCAACTATTGATGACTGTGTCAGAATTATACTTGTGTAATTATATCTCCATGGTAACCTAGCTTTTTGGATATTTTTGGAGAATGTGAAGAAAACTGTGTCACATTTCATCATTGTTTGTTTTTTTAAAATAAGTATTGCAATGAGGCGCCTCACACAGAACAATCAGGATTAAAATGGTAAATTGGTTTCTAAATTGAATTTCACAGACATTTTATTTAATATTCGGCTCCGCAAGTTCATTTTGACTGTCACTCTTAGCAAGGCTAATCGAGCTTTCCCAAGGTTTAAAGCGAACTTATTATTGCTGCGGGGTGTGAGGAGCAGACAGTCACACTGCAATTGCCATTCGTGTTTTGCCTCCCTTTGTTCACCTGCATGTTTGAAGCAACAGCTTTCTGACTCAACCTGGCTTCCCAATCTCTCCTTCTCCCCTTTTCCGTCTATTTGTTGCGACAGGAGGGGAGGTGAGAGGATTGGCAAGCGTTTCTTTTTAACTGATCCAAAAATCACAGCTTCTTCAAATGCAGAGGATAAATCTGTCACACTCCCACGCGCCATCTGTTTTCTCCAGTTACGTCAGTCTTGGTGAAAGATGACAGAGCTGCTCACCCTCATTATGGTCAGGTTAAAAATGTTGTGCTCCGGGAGGAAAGAAGCCTCCAAATAGAGTCCCCTGAGGGGGACTATTCAGCCTTCGAAGCAGCATGAAAAAGTATGCAAGGCCTATTTTCACAGGAGTATAGTTCCCTAACTTAGCTCTTGTCATTTTCTAATCACACGTTATGTCGACCACTTACTATACAGGATAATTTTGGTATCTGAAGTGCGCCACATTTCAAGAATGGTTAGACACTGAAGTGAAAGTGTGCTAATTTTTACAATTCCTCTGATAATGAAGTGGCCCACATCCACGTCAAGCCAGACCAGGCCAACATCCATGCTTGGCCCGCTATGCGGCAGATCATGACAGTGTCACACAATGACCATATCGAGAGAGAGAGAGAGGCTGTGAAGGGTTTAGCACACGGCTAAATCGCTGGCTTTGAAAGCAGACTAAGGCAGGCCAGCAGCACGGTTCGATTCCCGTAACAACCTCCCCAAACAGGTGCTGGAATGTGGCGACTAGGGGCTTTTCACAGTAACTTCATTTGAAGCCTACTTGTGACAATAAGCGATTTTCATTTCATTTTCATTAGGGGAATATATAAGGAATATATAGGGAATATATAAGGAATATATGAGGAATTATAAGACTTAAACAAAGAGTGATTCCGTGGATTAGAAACAGTGATTACATGAAGTCAGGATTAACATTTAAAAGCAGAGTTCATCTGCTAGACAAGGGTTAGAAGTCCATAAACACCCCTTGCCATATTATGTGCTTAAGGCCACCAACATCCTATGGCATAAGATATGGAAAATCATCTAGTACAAAGCAGTTCCTGAAAAACTAGAACTGCTCCCTGCAAATCATGGATACATTGAGATTGTCCATTATTTCCTATTTTTGTTTTGGATTCAAGTAATTCAAAGCAGTAATTTGCTTTGATGGATACATTACCTCACAGATACACTGATTGTAAGCTACTACAATCTAACAATGGATAATTTTAAATTTTAAGCATGCCCCTGAATCACCTGTCATCGAAATCTGGGAAAATGAGTTTGAATCATAAGAGGCAAGGACACTACAACCATCTACATTTCTCAGTACCATGTTTGTTCAGAGGATGTTGCCCAGTTCAACTTACTTCCTGCTGGTTCAGCTATTTTATGATACAGATATTGGGACCTTAGGGCGATTTAGAATCATAGAGCGAAAGGGAAAATGCTGGAAAATCTCAGCAAATCTGGCAGCATCTGTAGGGAGAGAAAAGAGCTAATGTTTCGGGTCTGATGACTCTTTGTCAAAGCTAACAGACAGAGAGAGTGGGAAATATTTATACTGTGGAGTGAGAATGAAAGATGAGTCATAGCCACAGAAACCATTCGCACCCGGTTTCCCTGGATTTCTGTGGCTATGACTCATCTTTCATTCTCACTCCACAGTATAAATATTTCCCACTCTCTCTGTCTGTTAGCTTTGACAAAGAGTCATCGGACTCAAAACGTTAGCTCTTTTCTCTCCCTACAGATGCTGCCAAACTTGCTGAGATTTTCCAGCATTTTCCCTTTCATTTCATATTCCAGCATCCGCAGTAATTTGCTTTTATTTAGAATCATAGAATCTCTACAGTGCAGAAAGAGGCCATTCGGCCCATTGAGTCCGCATCGACCCTTGGAAAGAGCACCCTACCCATGCCCATACCCCGACCCTCTAACCCAGTAATCCCATTTAACCTTTTTGAACACTAAGTGGGGACTTAGCATGGCCAAGCCACCTAATCTGCACATCTTTGGACTTTGGAAGGAAGCTGGAACCCACGCAGACACGGGAAGATTGTGCAGACTCCGCACAGACCAGACAGTGACCCGAGGCCGGAATTGAACCTGGGTCCCTGGTGCTGTGTGGCAACCATGCTAACCACTATGCCACTGTGAATTCACTCCAATATCTCGAACAGTAAAGATATTTGCTGCTGTAGTGTAACAAAAGTTGTTCTCTCCTCAACTGCGATATAGGTATCTCGCTAGGCTGTTTAATTTTCTCAAGGATTTAATGTAAGCGAGTCCCAGGATTTTGAACCAGTGGCAGTGAAGGAATGGTGATATAGTTTCAAGGATGGTATATGGCTTGGAGGGGAGCTTGTATAACCCATGTGCCTACTGACCTTTTTGGTGATAGAAGTTGCTGGTTTGGAATGCAACTTTGAAGGAACCTTGGAACAGTGCTAACCACTATGCTACCTGGGCAGCACGGTAGCATAGCGGTTAGCACTGTAGATTCACAGCACCAGGGTCCCAGGTTCGATTCCCCGCTGGGTCACTGTCTGTGCGGAGTCTGCACGTTCTCCCCGTGTCTGTGTGGGTTTCCTCCGGGTGCTCCGGTTTCCTCCCACAGTCCAAAGACGTGCAGGTTAGGTGGATTGGCCTTGCTAAATTGCCCTTAGTGTCCCAAAGTGTTATGAGGGGATATTGGGTTACGGGGATGGGGTGGAAGTGAGGGCTTAAGTGGGTCGGTGCAGTCTCGATGGGCCGAATGGCCTCCTTCTGCACTGTATGTTCTATGTTCTATGTTTCTGCAGTGCACCTTGTAAACACTGATGCCACTGTGCAGCAGTGATGGAGGAAATGAATGTTTAAGGTGGTGAACGGGGTGCCAATCAAACAGGCTACTTTGTCTTGGAAGGTGCTGAGTTTCTGGAGTACTGTTCGGGGTCACATTAATTGTGGCATATGTAGCATATTCTGTCACACTCTTGGCATGTGCCTTGTAGATTATGGCCAAGCTTTAGAGAGCTAGGTGGTGAGTTACTCATAGAATTCCTAGACTCTGACCTGCTTCTTGTTGCCATAATATTTATATGAATGGTCCAGTTTGCTTTCTGGTCAATGATACCACCAAGGATGGTGGGGGATTCATTACGGTAACAGCATTAAATCACAACAGTGGATTCAATTCTCTCTTGTTCTAGATGGTTATTGTCTGGCACTTGTCTGTGTTAAGTAATGTGTTAAGAGACATTCCAATTAGTTGTCTCATTTATGTTAAGTATCCAATAATTGACAATGATATATAAAGAGGCTTCAGGTGGCCTGTGTGTCAGGTGATGTGATGTTAGGGTTTTGTGCAGAATCTGTTGAAGTAAATTAAAGTGGTGCGATTCTGCGACATGGATACAAAGTCCTGATGCCGGAGGGAAAGCAGGAGTGTTTCACTCCGGCATCGGAACCCGCTCCCAGCCCCCTATTCTCCTGCACCCGGGGGGCTAGGAGCGGCGTCGCATATTGTACGCTCACTGGGCCTTGGCGCCGTGTAAAAAGTGGTGCCGTGTAAATGATGCAGTCGGCATCACGTAAATGAAATCACCCGCGCATGCGCAGTTGCCATCCTCCCCGAGGCCGCCCCGCAAGAAGATGGCGGATGGATCTTGCGGGGCGGCGGAGGAAAAGAGGTCCTCCTTTAGAGAGGTCGGCCCGCTAATCAGTGGGCCCTGATCGTGGGCCAGATCCCATCGTAGGCCCCCCCGGTGAAGGAAACCCCTTCCCCACAGACCCCCCCCCCCCCCAGTGTTCCCACACTGTTCCCGCCGGCAGCGACCAGGTGTGGGCGGTGCCGGCGGGAACCTTTCGGGTCGGAGCGGCCGCTCGGCCTCTGGTCCGGAGAATGGCGGGGGTACCGGGGAATCGCCGTTGTGAGTGTCTCGGGCGATTCTCCGGTTGGCGCGGCACAGAACCCGACGGGGCCATTCTCGCCGGTTACGAGAATGGCGGAACGGCGTTGGGCTGGCATCGCGCGATAAAATGGCGCAGCCGCCGATTCTCCCAACAGGCGCGGCCTCGGAGAATCGCGCCCAAGGTGTTTGTGGAAAAGGAGTAGAACCTTTGACTCTTTATACAACAGCAGATAAACGTATAACAGTCTGGTCTGAATGATACTTGTCTCTTATCAGCCTTAGCCTAAGAAGTTCGTGTTGCATGCTGGTACGGACTGCTTCCCAAACTAGATTTGGGAGTCATACTGAACATTGTGTGCCAAAGCTGCCACCTATAAGTTCCCTTCCAAATCACACACCATCCTCACTTTGAATGAAAGTACTTTTTCTTCACTGTTGCTGGGTCAAAATCACAGATCTTAATTCTCAACAGAACTGTCGATGTACCTGCAAAATATGGCCTTCAGCACTTCAAGAACGCACTCAGCACCACATTCCCAAGGGCAATTAAGGATGGGAAACAAATACTGGACACCCACCGCCAATTAACTAATACAAAAACATCCAAGATACAGACCATGTTACTGCAAAAGCTGCCGAATGTACTTTTTCATTATCTTTTGAGAGCTGAATGGTCCCTAGTTGTCCGAGACCCTGCTCAATCAGCTTAGACAGACACTAGAAAACACACAGTGTCTGCTGTAACTCTATTTTATTTAGGTATTACAATCTTCAAAATCAATCACATAGAATATGGCAGCCTCAAGCTGAGCACTAGGTATTACCCACACTCATGAAAGAGGCTGGCCAGGTTACGATCACTCAGTGTGGATATCCTCTCTCTGAGCTCAGGGTTACTTCTCTGCAATAGTTGCTCCTAGGATGTTGCTGATGATGTGTTCTGCTAGTTTATCCAGGTTCTGCTAGTGCCGGGACATGATGCACACATGCACCTGACCTGAATCCTATTGTCTCATCAAGACTTAAACTCATAAATAGAAATAAACAAGATGCTCGTGTTTTAGCCAGGGTGATTGAATCAGGATCCATTGCCCTCTGAAACACTCATGTCAGATCAGCTATTCGTCAATTATGGAGCCTTTTAGCCTCTTTGTTTCTTGTTCTTTCTGATGCAAAGTTGATCTTTACTGTCTCAAAGTTGGATACATATCTGTAGCATCGTCTTTTGTCCTTTTGTGTTTAGCGATAACGAATGGCGGAGCAGGCTCGAATGGCCAAAAGGCTTCTTCCTGCTCCTATCTTCTATGTATCTATATGCATCTATGAAACATATGTATCAGTGCACTAGAAGACCAAAAGATTTCATAGATGCAGAGATACATAGAAGATAGGAGCAGGGGGAGGCCTTTTGGCCCTTCGAGCCTGCTCCACCATTCATCATGATCATGGCTGATCATCCAACTCAATAGCCTAATCCTGCTTTCTCCCCATAGTCTTTGATCCCATTCGCCCCAAGTGCTATTTCCAGCCGCCTCTTGTATATGTTCAAGGTTTTGCCATCAACTACTTCCTGTGGCAATGAATTACACAGGCTCACCACTCTTTGTGTGAAGAAATGTCTCCTTATCTCTGTCCAAAATGGGCACATTTGGGAGATTAAAGAGCATCTTTCACTGATTTGACGGTCCTCCAGTTGTCAAGAACTTGAATAAAGCAGAGATTTAAGAATGGGACACAATAAAGATTAAAGAAGCTTGGATAAAGTTTTTTTTAGTTAGGGCACCATTATCTGCACAGGCTTGGAGGGTCGAAGACCTGTGCTATCTTTTCTTTGTTCTTTATTCTTACAACAATGTTTGAAGAATGTGATGAATGAGGAACTGATAAGAGTGCAGCCATCTGAAGGGGTTTTGAAATGCGAGTTAACTTTGAAGCGAGGTAAATAGATATTTACTGAAGTGAAACGGGGAAGAATAGAAGTGTAGAATTCCAGGTGTTAAAACTGCAGAAGAGGTGAGTTCAAAGTGGAGACATGAAGATACAATTCACACGCATGTGCTAAAAGCCTGGATTCTAATACGAGTCGTTTAGGTAAGAGGAGATCAAAAGGGAAATATGGTACATCAGTAGCTGTGTCGGCCTGTACTCCGTCAGGAGAGGTGGAAAGGAGAAAGAAAAGAAGCAGCTGGAAAATAGTTATGATCACAGCCGCACCCAGCTGAAAAGTGGACCTCTCCCAGAAAGCAGAATTCTAGGCTCGAAGCTATGCTGAACTGAAAAAAGCTTCCTAAACTTAAAGATAACTCGTGGGTGGTAACTATTTGCTGGATTTAGCTTATAGAGTTACGCTGCAAGGGACAATTGTTTTGGGACAAGGGACATTTTTCAGAGTTCAGGTGTTAATTCCAGAAAACAGAGTATGTGTGAAGCCACTATTGTAGTTGAGTGTACCTTAGTTTTATGTCGCAGTCCTTCTTGCTGTGCATTTATACATGTTAATAAGCATTCTTTTTTTTTTTGAGTAATTACAAGCCTTTCCCTTACTGGTTTGCATATCTGTCCTAACGCTATTCCACTATTCCAAACGTAAATAAAAACACTCTTAAGAACCCTTCCGGGTTTTGGGATACCCTCGTGTAAAAGATCAACAGAAGAGCCAGAGGTGACACGAGGAAGTGTTTGAACACTTTCCTTATATCTGACTTTTGTGGCACGGTGTCAGGTTATCCTTATGTTCATTAGCAAAGTGCCTTGGGGCATATTAAAGCTGAAATACAGTGCATGTTGTTGCCAGGAAAAAGGTGGTTAATCTGCCCGCTCTTTGATTCCCATTCCCATTGTGTCTAATTAGCGTTCGTTCCATTCACAATGCTAACTCAAGTGGTCTCTGGTTATATCAGTAATAGATAAGATTATGATTATTTTGATAATGTTCCTTTATTTTGTTTGCAATCACTGGTAATGCTTTGTCCAAAATTGATGCCAGTATTTTAGACGGAGGTGAAAATTAAATGCTTTGCTTTTTAAAAAAACATACCATTTTCGCAATCTTAACGCATGCAAGTATTCTACATCCAAGGTACCTAGTGGTTTTGAATGGCTTTAGGGATAATGCCTCCTCAGGTTTACCCTTCAAGAAAATAATAATTCACTGGCCATCGGATGGCAGAGGACAGAGTACATCATTAGAATCCTTGAACCTCAGCAGAATCTGACCCATAATACTTCAATCAGTTGATTCTGGAGCAAAATAGGTTTCTGGCATGGCGGTGGGAGCAGTGGTAATGACACTGGACTAATAATCCACAAGCCCAGGCTAATGTCAAGGGATATGGGTTCAAATCCCACCATGTCAGCCGGTGGAATTTTAATTCAATTAATAAGATATGGAATTGAAAGTGAGTCTCAGTGATGTGACTATGAAGCTATCTTTGATTATCATAAACATGAGCTTTGACAAAGAGTCATTGGACTCGAAACGTTAGCTCTTTTCTCTCCCTACAGATGCTGCGGAGATTTTCCAGCATTTTCTCTTTCGTTTCAGATTCCAGCATCTGCAGTAATTTGCTTTTATCATAAACATTCACCGGGTTCAGGGCGGCAAGGTAGCACAGTGTGTAGCACTGTCGCTTCACAGCTCCAGGGTCCCAGGTTTGATTCCCGGCGTGGGTCACTGTCTGTGTGGAGTCTGCACGTCCTCCTCATGTCTGCATAGGTTTCCTCCGGGAGGTCCGGTTTCTTCCCACAATCCAAAGGTGGATTGGCCATGCAAGATTGCCCTTAGTGCCCAAAGAGGTTGGATGGGATTACTGGGTCACGGGGATAGGGTGGAGATGTGGGTTTTGTGCTCTTTCCAAGCTCCTCCTGCACTGCAAATTCTATGTCTATGTCACCCTTGCCTGTTCTGCTTTACATGTTACTCCAGACCCACAGCTATTAAGAGTTGGGTAAATTTAAGATTAAAAAATGAAATTGGGATAAATAAAGGGGAGGAATTGATAAGTGCAGTTGTCTGAAGGGGTGTTTTGAGATGTGAATTAGCATACCAGTGAGAAAAGCAATTGTTTACCTATGCCACTAGCGGAAAACAATGAGGTGTAGAAGAGGTGACATCAAAATGGACAGATAAGGGAATTGATACTTATATACTCAAAGCCAAGTGTGGTGAATGTACTTCATGTAATTTACACTGTATAGTATTGTGTCCTTGTGGGCTCTCTCTGTGAGCCGTTGCGCGGCTCTGCCCACAGGGGGAGATGAGGAGATTGTACAGGGCTCCACCCTCGGCTTTGCCCATGGCTCCTCCATGGCCCCTCCCACTATCGGAAGTATATAGTGCTGCAGCCTTGTGAACCTGCCCTCAGTTCTTCTGGCCGCAGGCAGGCTCAGTTGTAAGTCTATTAAAACCACAGTTTACGTCCAATCGTGTCTCGAGTGAATTGATGGTCACATCATCAAGTCCACAGGGTGGGTAATATCTAAAGGAAACATTATACATCCATTGCGGAATAACTGGAGAAAGTGACACAGGAAAGGACAGCGGCACCAAGCTGCAGGATACAGTCTCCCCTCCCCCCCCCCCCCCCCCCCCCCCCCCGAAAATAAGTTAGTGTTAAAAGGCAGCTGGTTAAAATCCAAAACTCGAACAGAGAAGATTGTGCCTTCACTGTGACTGAAGACAGTTTTCCCGAACGTGCACAAATAGCCTGGACGTGGTAACTATCTGTTGGATTTAGCTCATAGAATTACATAATATTGGATGTTGTTTGGGAAATAGGGGTGTCTCAGATTCCAGGAAACATAGGTAGTTGGGAAAAAATTTACTTAATCTAATACTGTGTGTGTATAGCTATCAGAGTAGTTAAGTGTACTGTTGTGTATCATAGTCCTTTTTTCTTTTAAGTTAATAAATATTCTTTTACAATTGATCACAAAATGACTGGGCTATTCCAGGTTTGCATATCTTTCCTCACAGTATGTCAAATTGATAATATACACCACTAAGAACCAATGTTCCAACTTACCCTTCTGAGTTTTGGGATAACCTCCCATTTAACATCAGCAGGGGTCTTGACACAGCAATGTGGTTGACTCTGAACTGCCCTGTGAAATGGCCTAACAAGCCTCTGAGTTCAAGAGCAATTTGGATGTGCAACAAAAGCTGACACACATAACCCATGAAAGAACAAAGAAACAAAATGGACGAGCAAGAACTTTCTTCAATAAATTAGAAAAGTCAAATGGCTACTGTCAAATGAAATGGTGTACTCATCATTTTTGAACTGGAATGAGAAATAATGAAAACTTATACGGCTCATCGGGGCTGTTCATTTGAGGATCATAGGATCTCTGCAGTGCAGAGGGAGGCCATTTGGCCCATCTAGTTGTGGCTGGACAGCTAATTTGTGATGCAGAGCAAGGCCAACGGCGTGGGTTCCATTCCTGTACTGGCCGAGGTTATTCATGAAGATCCCGCCTTCTCTACCTTGCCCCTTGCCTGAGGTGTGGTGATCCTCAGGTTAAATCACCACCAGCCAGCTCTCCCCCTCAAAGGTGAAAGCCCCTCAAAGGGGAAAGCAGCCTATGATCATCTGGGACAATGGCGACTTCACTACTGACTTACCTAAGCCCATTCCCCCACCCTATCCCCACAATCCCATCTGGACACTAAGAGGCAATTTAGCATGGCCACCTGCACATCTTTGGACACTTCGGAAATTTAGAATGGTGGAATCATCTAATCTGCATTTCTTTGGACATTTTGAACCACGAGGAAAATGGCTCTGAAAAAGACCACTTGCTTGTTGGGGTGCCAATCCCGCCCTGCCACATTTCATGGGTTCCAATTTGGCGGAAATTTCAAGGAAGACATGGAAAGATGCAGAAGCAGAGGAATAATTCCACACCACAGATGTCTGACTACCTGAGGCCTGGGATCAGATTTTCCCCTTGTTTGCTTAGGCTGGAAATTTCTGGGGGCTGGTAAGACAGCTCGAGAGAAAGGACTTCCCAGGGAGAATGAACTAGCTAAATTCATAGAGTGCAAACATGTTTGAAATGAACAATCATTTAATCCTTTTAATTATACTTCAAGTGATGTCATGCCATCAAACAGGACATTGTATTTGAACCATTCTGACAGTAGTGATAGAATTGTGCCAGTTGGATTTATATAATTTTTAACAGCCTTTTGACAAGAACATCCTCTCCAAGGCAAGTTTGTGGACATTTGAGAAAGACCTAAAACTATTGTAATCAACTTGTCATCGTTTATGCTTCATTTAAAGGGAGAGAAAACACAAGAAACATTGTTGTGACATTTGGATGGTTTAAACATCACATTTTACATTGGAAAGTTGCGCTCACTGTTACACTCTGCACAGAAAGGAGTTGAAAATAATCAAACCAAACAACTGTTAATTAACAAAGGAAATCGCAATTTGTTAGGATCCATTTTACCTGCTTAATATGCAGCATCCCTGCAGACAGAGTCAACTGGGAAAATCCAGCTTCATTATTAGTCATGAAGCCACACTGAACTTAACCAGTGAGGTGCCAGTAGATGAAGAGGATGCAATAAGGTTTTTATTAATTCTCTTAATTGAATTAAAGGTTTTATTATAGCTGGTCTTAACTGTGGTGATATGCATCACTGTAAATACACAAGGGGTTAATGTAAATACACGTAGACTAGCTAGACACTAGAGGGAGCACCAGAGACATGACACACAGGCAGTCAACCAATAGGTCAGTTAGATAGGACACGACCAATGGGCATTCGCGATACACACTGAGGTGACACCACCACAGGGGGGTATTACACCAACCCATATATAAAGGACACAGCACACATGATCTTCCTCTTTCCAGTAGAGACAGTTAGTGAGTACAGACACAGGGTTGATCACACCCACCACGTGGATTGTAGCAGACTGGTTTGTCAGTCTGATTAGCTATAGAAGGATTAACAGTAGTGGCGAACCCAAGTAGGAGAATTGTAAATAGTTTAATAAACGTGTTGAAGTTATCCCTACGTCTGAACCTTCCTTTGTCAAGTGCACATCAAGGAAGCCGCTTATGCTACGCCAAGAGCATAACAAGACATTAATTTTAAGAGAATGTGAAACAATTCCTCTCTGTATATTAATATATTAAAAAAATGATAATCTTTATTGCCACGAGTAGGCTTACATTAACACTGCAATGATGTTCCTGTGAAAAGCCCAAAGTCGCCACACCATGGCACCTATACCGGTACACTGAGGAAGAATTCAGAATGTCCAAATTACCTAACAAGCACGTCTTTTGGGACTTGCGGGAGGAAATTGGAGCACCCGGAGGAAACCCATGCAGACACGGTGAGAACGTGCATACTCCACACAGACAGTGATCCAAGCCAGAATCAAACCTGGGACCCTGGCGCTGTGCAGCAACAGTGCTAACCACTGTGCCACCGTGCCGCTTTGACTTTGGAAAAACAGCATTTAGCCTTGCTAAATAATTGTCTCTTTCTACAACAGGTGATATATAGTTCAAATATCCTGAACATGCTGTGTTTGGCCAATTTCTTGGGTTCTTATGACATGTAAAGAAAACCACTACTATATTTTTTTAAACTTTATCCTTATTGCTATTTATTTTTGAAACTGGTCAGTTCCTAATGAAAAAGGAAAATTAAGGCAATCATTGCAAGTTACCTGATCATCTCGCTGTTTGGGAGCAAACCCCAGGAGTTTCAGGGACAAAATAATTAGTTTCTCCGTTTCTGGAATGTCGAGCACCTCATTATGCCTAGAAGCTCACATCACCCCTGGGATTGTTCAAACCAATCCTAAAGGGAACCAAGGGGATGTATTCTGCATTTGATAAGCGAATGTGGTGACTAGGGGCTTTTCACAGTAACTTTATTGAAGCCTACTCGTGACAATAAGCGATTTTCATTTCATTTCATTTCATTTCATTTCATAAGCCAACCTTGCCAGTGGAGTCATTGAGTCCGCCGAGACAATGGGCAGGATTCTTCGGCCTCGCTCGCTCGGCAAACGGCATTCCCACCCGAGGTCAATGGACCTTTACATGGTCCGTATCCCATCTGTGATGATCTTGCGGCAGGCGGGGACGAAGAATCCAACCCAATGTCTTCCCCAATGCCAGACCCTCAATGTGGATAACACTGATTTCAAGAAATATTGACTGAGACATCATCGGTATTGGAATTGTAATGAACTCCAATTGGCTTTATTGGTTGGCCAATTGGAATATGAGCTCCCTCAATGATAGCTCATTGAGGGGGCCCATATAATCACCTGTGTGGGCTTTGTGAGCAGTCTTAAGTTGACTGGACTGCTAGCAGCACTGTTTGTAGCTGCTCCTGTAATATCATTATTGTAAATAAATATTGGTGTGGTGACAGAACTCCTGCCTCCCGTGGATCACTACAGGAATCAAAGTCAGTTCCAGGTGCTGCGTAAACGTCCCATAAGTCCATAAGAAATAGGAGCAGAATTAGGCTAGTCAGCCCATCGAGTTCTGTTCCACCATTCAATGAGATCGTGACTAATCTGATCTGATATTCCTGAACTCCACCTACCTGCCATATGAGTCACTCGCATGAATTAACATTCATTTTCTGTGGTCTTTATTATTTTTTTCAAACAACCCCCCCGCCTAAACCCCCACCCCGCACCTGCCACCCGCCTCTTCTGTGTGAATATGCGGCGTGGGAAGTGACACACTCTCCTTTATCTGGGGTTTTGAATGTGTAAAATAAACAACTCTTCTGAGTTGATCCTAACTCCAGTTTGCTGTAAATTTTCAGTGAAATTTCATTGCAAAAGCTGAGAGATGAGAGAACTAATTCATAACACCTTCTGCTTCTGGTCTGGTGGATAGAGGAAGTGAGTGGAGGGTGTCTGTACCTCTCCTGTCTGTAACACCATGCTAGTGTGTATTCAGACTACAGTTTTAAAAGCTCTCACCTTGTCTAATGCCCACGGTATGAGATGCTTGCACTTCTTCAGAAAGTTTCTGCACTAGGGTAGATTTTAGGTTATGGTAGATATGCTAGATATCTTACTGATCTGGTATTGTAACATTTCTTTCTGTTTGTTCAAAAACTGTGGAACCTCTGTGGTTCTATTTACGTGCAAATGCCAAGGATATCAAATTTATCTGCTTTAAACTAAAGGCAATTGGTCGCTAACTGGGTTGTACCAACATCTTAGGAATCTGGTCCAGTAACATAAGCAGTCCATGCCCTCATGCAGAAAGACCTGGACGACATTCAAGCTTGGGATGATAATTGGCAAATAACGATTGCTCCATGAAAGTGCCGAACAATGACCTCCTTCAATAAGAGAGGATCTAAAAATCTCCCCTGGAAATTCAATTGGATTACCGTCTTCCAGGAACTTCAACTGCATCAGCCACAGCAACTTCAAGAGAAGGTCAGAGGTGAGAATCCTGCCGTTTGATCCTTTTATCTAAGGAAAGATGTACTGGTATTGCAGCCAGTCCAGAGAGGATTCATTAGGTTGATCCCAGGTAAGGAGGGATTTTCTTATGAGGAGTGGTTGAGTCGCTGGGCAGCACGGTAGCACAAGTGGATAGCACTGTGGCTTCACAGCGCAAGGTCCCAGGTTCGATTCCCCGCTGGGTCACTGTCTGTGCGTCGTCTGCACGTTCTCCCCATGTCTGCGTGGGTTTCCTCCGGGTCCTCCGGTTTCCTCCCACAGTCCAAAGATGTGCAGGTTAGGTGGATTGGCCATGATAAATTGCCCTGAGGGACCAAAAAGGTTAGGAGGGGTTATTGGGTTACGGGGATAGGGTGGGCGTGAGGGCTTAAGTGGGTCGGTGCAGACTCAATGGGCCGAATGGCCTCCTTCTGCACTGTATGTTCTATGTTCTGTAGTACTCATTGGGGTTTAGAAGATTGAGAAGTGACCTTATTGAGACATACAGGTGTGCTAAACAACTGGTTTGTAATGCAGAACAAGGCCAGCAGGTGGATTCAATTCCCGTACAGGCCTCCCCGAACAGGTGCCGGAATGTGGCGACTGGTGTAGGCATTATTGAAGAATACTCCAGACCTTGAGGTAAGTTGAACGTATTTATTGAGCGATTAACAAAGCTCTTAAATGAGTTCTACACTACTAATCTGACTTGAGTAACACAATACACTCTACTAACTATATGAACTTGCTCTAGACCACATGAAATGGTGTGGCGGTGCTGCTAACCACACACGTCTTACTCTCTAGGTGGAAGGGGGCAGGGCCTGTGTGCCTTGCCACCGCTGGGTGTTCTGATTATCCATTGGTTGTGCCTTGTTCTGATGACCCATTGGTTACATGTCTGCATATCATTACAACGACTAGGGGCTTTTCACAGTAACTTAATTGAAGCCTACTTGTGACAATAGCGATTATTATTATTATATAGGAATCTCGCGGTGGCTTGACAGGATATATACTGAGAGGTTGTTTCCCCATGTGCGGGAATCGAGAACCAGAGGGCATAATCTCAGAGCAGGGGGTCACCCACTTAAGAAATGAAATGAAAATCGCTTATTGTCACGAGTAGTCTTCAATGAAGTTACTGTGAAAAGCTCCTAGTCGCCACATTCCGGCGCCTGTCCGGGGAGGCGGGTACGGGAATCGAACCGTGCTGCTGGCCTGCTTGGTCTGCTTTAAAAGCCAGCGATTTAGCCTGGTGAGCTAAACCAGCCCCTGGTGAGCTAAACCAGCCCCTGACAAAGATGAGGAGGAATTTCTTCTCTCAGAGGGTAGTGAATCTGTGGAATTCTTTACCGCAGAGGGAGGTAGAGGCTGGGTCATTAAATATATTCAAAGCTGAGATGGACAGATTTTTAATCAGTGAGGGAATCAAAGGTTAGGGGATAAGGCGGGAAAGTGAAGTTGAGGATTATCACATCAGATCAGCTATGATCTCATTGAATGGTGGAGCAGACTCAATGGGCTGAATAGACTACTTCTGTTCCAACGTCTTATGTTTTCATGGATCACCCCACCTCCTGACTGACCTAAAGCCGGTCCGCCATCTCCAAGGCACAAGTCAGGAGTGTGATGGAATACCTTCCACCTGCCCAGATGAGTGCAGCTCCAACATCACTCAAGAAGCTTGACACCATCCAGGATAAAGCTTGACTGGCGCTTCAGCCAATACCTTAAACATTCACTACCTCTACCATGATGCACAGTGACAGCAGTGGGTAAAAGATGCATTACAGAAACTCGCCAAGGCCCCTTCAAAAGCAGCTACACAATTTGCAGAGAGTGTAAGAAATTCCAACTCAACAAATCCATATACCTCCAAATCGAAAGCAGCCAGGAACCAGGCCCACATATTCTCCTTTTGGCTGAGTATTCCAAAGTTCAGATGATTATATTCAAGGTTACTGACAGCATAGCATTAATGCTTTTCTGTGGATGAGCAGGAAGGCGTTCTACTCCTTTGGAATTGTGAGCCTGCACGTAACCATGTTCATGGGTAAATCTTGCCATTGTTTCATTTTATGGCATTCCATTTTGCCAGCCTTATTTCAAAACTGGGTGGATACCTGTTGGGAATATCCATTCACAATCATAGCGCTTTACCATACTGAGACACCCAAGGATCAAAACCGAAGAGCATTATATAATACTTGCTAAGATACTTGCAGATATTATTATGGCCTTGGTGGAGTAGAGCATTAGCATCCTTAAAAATAATTACCCGATATGGCCGGAAGAGTGGTGCAGTGGTTAGCAAAGCTGCCTCATGGTGCCAAGGACCCGTGTACGATCCCAGCCCTGGGTCACTGTCTGTGTGGAGCTTGCACATTCTCCATGTGTCTGCATGCGTCTCACTCCCACAACCCATGTGCAGGGTAGGTGAATTGGCCACACTGTTATGGGCCGGGGCTTAGAGACTCCAAAGTGTATTGTGAAGTTCACCTGACCTATAACCTTTATGTTGAATTTGGCGAGAATGAACACAAAAGTCTTCGCTTCAGCTGTGAATCATCAGACTTCCTAGGCACTTGCATGAAAACAAGGTTTATTCTAAGAATGTAGTTAACATATATATATATATATATAAACATAGCAAGAATTTTTCATCAATAAAAACATAAAGACAACATAAAGGCAACACAACAGCTACAGTAAACTATGTATATAACACTTAATGCATTCCCCCTTTAGCTGTTCCAATTGAATAACAAAATCCAATTCACCAAAACCCTTTTCAAGGACATGGCCCAGCACACTGTATTCTCACTGGAAAGGGACTGGTCCTTTCCCTGAGATTCTGAACCAGTTTCAA
The DNA here is from genome assembly GCF_902713615.1 of Scyliorhinus canicula. Classification (NCBI taxonomy): domain Eukaryota; kingdom Metazoa; phylum Chordata; class Chondrichthyes; order Carcharhiniformes; family Scyliorhinidae; genus Scyliorhinus; species Scyliorhinus canicula. The sequence continues at coordinate 177,625,542 of NC_052153.1, forward strand.
CCATCAGTTCTAAACTCCTTCTGGAAAGCAACTATCTTCAAAATTACCATGGCAGTTTGCCACACCAAATGTGCTTTTTAACTGGAACAGCTTTTAAAATGAAAACAGAGAAAACAGGGAAAACACTTCTGTTTCCTTCTGCAGTCCAAAGCAATCAAATGAAAACTGAAACAAAAAAACCCCTCTCACCTGACAGCCACAGCCCAACTCCACCCACAAAATGACATCACTGAAGCCGTTCTACCAAGACATGTGATAAAACAAACCCTTTCTTCAAGGGACACTCACATGACAACACTAAATAAAACAAAAAACAATAATTATTACTGATGCACCCCCACTCCCTGCAACAAAGGGTGTGTCGAAGGGGGTGGAATATCACTGTACAAGGTCCACAATTGTTGCTTTCTAAGCTTCACAAACTATGACCTGCTTTGGAAACCTTATCATTGACCATTCAGAAGTGAGCGAGCATCTAAAAGTGCTAAGATGATAATTTTGAGCGGGGATGTGCTTCTGAGTAGTTGTAGCATTGCACTCACCAGTCTGGATCTTCATATTCCACTTTTGGCCAGTTGTGATGTTGAATATCATACGTCCGGTAATATATAGCCCAGCATCACATAGAACATAGAACATAGAACAGTACAGCACAGAACAGGCCCTTCGGCCCTCGATGTTGTGCCGAGCAATGATCACCCTACTCAAACCCACGTATCCACCCTATACCTGTAACCCAACAACCCCCCCTTTAACCTTACTTTTTTAGGACACTACGGGCAATTTAGCATGGCCAATCCACCTAACCCGCACATCTTTGGACTGTGGGAGGAAACTGGAGCACCCGGAGGAAACCCACGCACACACGGGGACGACGTGCAGACTCCGCACAGAGACAGTGACCTGTTGGGGAATCGAACCTGGGACCCTGGCGCTGTGAAGCCACAGTGCTATCCACTTGTGCTACCGTGCTGCCCACGACCGTGAATGCTGTTGGACTGTTGTTATTTAGAAACAAAACAATTAAATCACAATGCCCTTTAGGGAAGGGAACTTGCCTGTTCTGGTCCCCATGTGAGCCTGGTCCCTCATTACCTATTTGAACGCGAGTGCAGCGTTTGGTGACAAATCCAGGCTTGCGAGCGTTGTCCGTACCCTTGGAACACATTTTAAAGAAAGAGTCACCTCAAGCCAGGATCTGACATGAACCACCCTTTGTAGAATAGAACAAACTTGTCACAAACTGAAGCATCCCTGTTACTGCCCCACTGGAGAAGGATTTTTGAATGAAGCTGACGCAATTGCTATTAGGAAACTCTGGATTATTTTGGTTGATGCACGTTGGGCATCTGTCAAATGTGTTGGGCAATTGCCCAATTTTAAATTCAAAGTCAAATCCCATGAAAACTTATTAATTTCTCCTCATTATACCCCATCCCAAATGCCCTCACGTGACTCATTAGAGTACCAGCTAACATAAGTTTAATCCATGTGCAAATGGGTTGAATATATTTTGTCCTCGGATCTTATTCACTACATTATAATGCTTTTTTCAGTTAATCAACTCGACACATCCATAAGCTCTTCATTCAGTTAAATCTGCTTTAGCTCATGCCTTTCTCTTATCAGATCCAGTTTTGACAGAATGAATATCTCTCCCTGTCAACAATATCAATTTTATTCATTTTACAACCTTGATCGTTTCTGCTCCTTATCTTTTGTTCTACTCATCGTTGATGTGGCCTCTCTTTGTTTGTTCCATGATATAAAATGCGAAATTGCGGAGGTAATTTTGCCTCTTATCACCGGAAGACAAGTGACAATGAATTGGCAGCTCATTTGACACTTTGCCCCAGTCTCTTTTCCACAAAGGTAACCACACAAGGGCGCATGGAATGGAAGAACATGCAATGGAGCGAGCTGAAGTGGGGGTGGGAGGTGGCTCGTGTGGAGGACAAACACTGGCACAGGCCAGATGGGCTGAATAGCCTGTTACTAAACTGAAAATGTCATGTACAATTACCCCAAAAACCTTCATGATAGTTGAAGACCAGAACCTCCTAGACAAAGGTTGTGTGAAGGGAATATCCATTCAGGGATCTGTTACAAGACAGCTTTGGATTATTTCAGTGATTCACACTGACTCTGGGACAGCCACAACTTTAAGTTAAATTACACTTTGAAGGGCCAGATATTCCCCACCTGCGCTGGCCTGGAATTCAGTCGGGAATGGCAAAATAAGGCCCGTTGCTTCTCAATTTCAAACTTACCTCTCCGTTCCCAACCCATGCCATCTTCCACTGGTCAGAAAGTGGGTCAGAGCACGGCTCCGAAAGCAGGTCCTGCCCGCATTATAAAGGCCCAGGAAAAAGGCTCAGCAAACGCCTTAACAAAGGAGAACCAGTGGACGTGATTTATTTAGATTTCCAGAAGGCCTTTGACAAGGTGTCGTATAGGAGACTGTTAAATAAGTTAAGAGCCCCCCACCCCCCGACTTTGAGTTTGCAGGCAGGTGAGAGGGGAGCAGTGGCACAGCGACATTGTTTCATATTGAGGGGGAATTTTAACTTCAGGATGGAAACCGGCTGGAGTGCTGACAATGTTAAGGTACATATGTCATGTGAGTGTGCCTTGAAGAAATGTTTTATCTTATCACATGGCTTCAATTATGTCATTGTGTGGGTGGAGCTGGGCTGTGGCGCTGGGTTGTACTTTCATCTTTGAGCTGGGAGCTGCTTTGTGGCTCTGAGATTTTTGCTTTCGTTTTCACTTTTGGCTGCTATATTCAGACAGACAAGTACCTTGGAGTTTCTCTCTCTACCTTCAGTTTAAAAGCTGTCTCCAGATGACTTGATAACTTAAAAGTGTTAATTGTTTTCTGGAAGGAATTCAAACCTTCTGGGTGCGATTCTCCCAAAACGGGAGAAATCGTAAGGCTGGCGTCAAACCCGGGCGTGTTTGACGCCAGCGCGCCCCTTCCCGACTGGGAACCGATTCTAGTCCCCGGTCGGGGCTAGCAGCCCGACGCCGCAAGCTCCGGCATCACGGGCTTAACGAATTTCGTTAAGCCCGCTTGCCGGAGTTAGCGCCGGCTGACGCGTCATATGACGTCAGCCGCGCATGCGCGGATTGGAAGACTCCAACCCGCGCATGCGCGGATGACGTCATCGCGTATTTGCGCGAAACCCGCGCATGCGCGAAACCCGCGCATGCGCGGGCCGGGATGCCCCTCAGCCGCCCCGCGAATGGATACTGCGGGGCGGCGGAAGGACAAATAGTGCGCGGGCATCGGGCCCGCTGCCCGCGATCGGTGCCCACCGATCGCGGGCCCATGGCACCCTTGGCACGGCCGTGGTACTGCCGTACCAATCGGTGCCATGGTTATTAAAAGCGAGTTGTTCCCACCGTTTTTATGAACGGCCAGACCAGGTCTGTTTGCCGTTCGTAAAAACAGCGTAAAGGGCTGGGACTTCGACCCATCGAACAGCTGTGAATCGCTGCCGGCCGTAAAAAAACGGCGGCAGCGATTCGTGTCGGGAGTTGGGGGGGGGGGGAGAATAGCGGGAGGGCGGGAAAAATGTTGGGAAGGCCCTCCCGCTATTCTCCGACCCGTCGTGGGGGTCGGAGAATTTCGCCCTCTGTTTTTGTAAAAGGGTTTTCTGGTTTATGGGATATTGTTATTAAATTGAAACAGTTAAGGGAAATTTATTAAGTGTTATATATAGAGTACTGTAGCTGTGTGCGGTACTTATGTTTGTCATTGCTAAAAATGCCTACTATGTGTGTTCAGAAAAATGTTAACTATATTCGAGAATAAACTTTGTTTTTGATTAAAAGTGCTTAAGGCCTCTGTTGAATAACACCTGAAATGTAGGGCCTTGTGCTCCCCGTAACTGAAATTAATAAGTAGTTATAGGTCAGGTGAACTCCATGATATACTTTGGAGTTTTCTAAACCCTGGCCCACAACTCGTGCCTCACTTAAATACGCAAGAAGTGTACCTGAAAGCCACGCACTGAGCTCTGACTGTAGAGTTTTGGACAGTGTGAAGGCACTGAGAACGGGAAATGTGGGTGAAGGTGGTTCCCAGAGATGAGACCCCTTAAAACTGAATAGCATGGTAACACTAGATTGGTTCGACATAAATTAGTTTATTAAGGATTGAGATTAATCATAGCAAGTATACCCAGTAATCATTATTAACCATTAAACCTGTATTTTTAGGACTTAGCAGTGATAATCATTGAACCTCTTGCTCCAAGCAGTGGCCACAATGCATGATGGGATTTAAGCTAGCTAACTTGCCCATGTTTTTGAGCCAAACGGGATTGTGTGGTCAGCAATTATACGATCAGCTCAGTAAACAGTTCTTATCAGTGCCCCCACTATCCTGTCTCAACCAATCCATGGTGTAAAGAGGAAACCAGCTTTGGCATCCTGCCCCTGGATGAACAATGAGGTGGACAGGATCTGACTGTGATATGTAGAATGGGAATGTCAGAAAAGCAACCTTCAAATGAACACAAGATCACAATGGTGACAGGATGTGGTTAAACCATGAGCTGATCACAAGTTTTCTTAAAGTAAATTTTAGTGGATAATATAAAAGTGACAGCTCCAAGGATTGGATCAAGTCCAACAGGGGTGGGCTATTGATTTTTGGGAAATCCTATAATTGGTGTGTTTTTATCAGTGTTTGACAGATTGATCTTGTCATTTACATAGAACATAGAACGTTACAGCGCAGTATAGGCCCTTCAGCCCTCGATGTTGCGCCGACCTGTGAAACCCCTCTCAAGCCCATCTACACTATTCCCTTATCATCCATATGTCTATCCAATGACCATTTGAATGCCCTTAGTGTTGGTGAGTCCACTACTGTTGCAGGCAGGGCATTCCACGCCCTTACTACTCTCTGAGTAAAGAACCGACCTCTGACATCTGTCCAATATCTATCTCACCTCAATTTAAAGCTATGTCCCCTCATGCTAGACATCACCAACCGTGGAAAAAGGCTCTCACTGTCCACCCTATCTAATCCTCTGATCATCTTGTATGACTCAATTAAGTCACCTCTTAACCTTCTTCTCTCTAATGAAAACAGCCTCAAGTCCCTCAGCCTTCCCTGATCAGATCTTCCCTCCATACCAGGCAACATCCTGGTAAATCTCCTCTGCACCCTTTCCAATGCTTCCACATCCTTCCTATAATGCAGCGACCAGAATTGCACGCAATACTCCAAATGCGGCCGCACCAGAGTTTTGTACAGCTGCAACATGACCTCATGACTCTGAAACTCAATCCTCTACCAATAAAAGCGAACACACCGTACGCCTTCTTAACAACCCTCTCAACCTGGGTGGCAACTTTCAGGGATCTATGTACATGGACACCGAGATCTCTCTGCTCATCTACACTACCAAGAATCTTACCATTAGCCCAGTACTCTGTCTTCCTGTTATTCCTACCAAAATGAATCACTTCACACTTTTCTGCATTAAACTCCATTTGCCACCTCTCAGCCCAGCTCTGCAGCTTATCTATGTCCCTTTGTAACATCCTTCCGCACTGTCCACAACTCCACCGACTTTAGTGTCATCTGCAAATTTACTCACCCATCCTTCTACGCCCTCCTCCAGGCCATTTATAAAAATGACAAACAGCAGTGGACCCAAAACAGATCCTTGTGGTGCACCACTAGTAACTGAACTCCAGTCTGAACATTTTCCATCAATCACCACACTTTGTCTTTTTCTAGCTAGCCAATTTCTGATCCAAACTGCAAAATTACCCTGAATCCCATGCCTCCGTATTTTCGCCTGCCGTAGGGAACCTTATCAAACGCTTTACTGAAATCCATATACACCACATCAACTGCCTTACCCTCGTCCACCTGTTTGGTCACCTTCTCAAATAACTCAATAAGGTTTGTGAGGCACGACCTACCCTGCACAAAACCGTGTTGCCTATCTCTAATCAAATTATTCCTTTCCAGATGATTATACATCCTATCTCTTATAAACCTTTCCAAGACTTTTCCACAATAGAAGTAAGGCTCACTGGTCTATAGTTACCAGGATTGTCTCTACTCCCCTTCTTGAACAAGGGGACAACATTTGCTATCCTCCAGTCTTCTGGCACTATTCCTGTGGACAAAGATGACTTAAAGATCAAAGCCAAAGGCTCAGCAATCTCCTCCCTAGCTTCCTAGAGAATCCTAGGATAAATCCCATCCAGCCCAGGGGATTTATCTATTTTCACACTTTCCAGAATTGCTAACACCTCCTCCTTATGAACCTCAAGCCCTTCTAGTCTAGTAGCCTGTATCTCAGTATTCTCCTCGACAACATTGTCTTTTTCCTGTGTGAATACTGACGAAAAATATTCATTTAGCACCTCTCCTTTCTCCTTGGACTCCATGCACAACTTCCCACTACTGTCCTTGACTGGCCCTACTCTTACCCGAGTCATTCTTTTATTCCTGACATATCTATAGAAAGCTTTCGGGTTATCCTTGATCCTACCTGCCAAAGACTTCTCATGTCCCCTCCTGGCTCTTCTTAGCTCTCTCTTTAGGTCCTTCCTAGCTAACTTGTAACTCTCGAGCGCCCTAACTGAACCTTCACGTCTCATCTTTACATAAGCCTCCTTCTTCCCTTTGACAAGTGTTTCAACTACTTTAGTAAACCATGGTTCCCTCGCTCGACCACTTCCTCCGTGCCTGACAGATACATACTTATCAAGGACACATAGTAGCTGTTCCTTGAACAAGCTCCACATTTCCGTTGTGCCCATCCCCTGCAGTTTCCCTCCCCATCCGATGCATCCTAAGTCTTGCCTCACCGCATCATAATTGCCTTTCCCCCAGCTATAACTCTTGCCCTGCGGTATATACCTATCCCTTTGCATCGCTAAAGTAAACGTAATCGAATTGTGGTTACTATCACCAAAGTTCTCACCTACCTCCAAATCTAACACCTGTCCTGGCTCATTACCCAGTACCAAATCCAATATGGCCTCGCGTCTCGTAGGCCTATCTACATACTGTGTCAAGAAACCCTTCTGCACATATTGGACAAAAACGGACCCATCTAAAGTACTCGAACTATAGCATTTCCAGTCAATATTTGTGTGGTGATATGATCTGCATACTCGTCTGCCATTGGGCCAGAACGGCGGCTTACCATTGGCCCTGGTCGGTCATGTGCCTCTCGACCAATTGGCCGAGAGGCTGAGTTAACCACGCCTCTATTAACGAGGTATAAATGCTCAGACGCCTGACGATCGTCCCTTTCCACTGTAGACGATCGCAGAGCTGTGTTCTAGTCAATTAAAGCCAGACTTTGGTAAATCACTCGCCTCGCGTACAATCGATGGTACATCAATTTGGAAAGTTAAAGTCCCCCATAACAACTACCCTGTTACTTTTGCTACTATCCAGAATCATCTTTGCAATCCTTTCCTCTACATCTCTGGAACTTTTTGGAGGCTTATAGAAAATCCCTAACAGGGTGACCTCTCCTTTCCTGCTTCTAACCTCAGCCCATACCACCTCAGTAGACGAGTCCTCATCAAACATCCTTGCTGCCACCGTAATAATCCTTGACTAACAATGCCACCCCTCCCCCTCTTTTACCACCTTCCCTGAGCTTGCTGAAATATCTAAACCCCGGCACCTGCAACAACCATCCCTGTCCCTGCTCTATCCATGTCTCCGAAATGGCCACAACATCGAAGTCCCAGATCTTCCCCTCATGTACATTCTCATTCTCCCTCTGTGTACCCGAACAAGCACCGGAATGTGGCGACTATGGCTTTTCACAGTAACCTCATTGCAATCTAAGCTTACTTGTGACAATAAAGACAATTATAATTTCTACTTTACCTGGAAAACCTTTATTAACCCACTGAGCAATAGTGCATACTTACAATACCAGTTGTTTAGTGTTATTATCCCAGCTAATATTATGAAATGAAAAGAAAATGAAAATCGCTTATTGTCACGAGTAGGCTTCAAATGAAGTTACTGTGAAAAGCCCCTAGTCGCCACATTCCGGTGCCTGTTCAGGGAGGCTGTTACGGGAATTGAACCCCGCTGCTGGCTTGGTTTGGTCTTCTTTCAAAGCCAGTGATTAGCCCTGTGAGCTATGTGCAGAAGGAGGCCATTCAGCCCATTGAGTCTGCATCAGCACTTAGAAAGAACACCCTACTTAAGCCCATGCCTTCAGCCTATCCCCATAACCTAGTAACCCCACCTAACGTTTGCATGTGTGTTTCTGTCTATGTCTGTGCCTATGCCTGTGTGTCTGTCGGTGTGCATGCCTATGTGCCTATATCTGTTTGAGTGTGTCTGTGTGTGTCTCTGTCTGTTTGTGCCTGTGTGCATACCTGTGTGTGTGCATCTGTCTGTGTGTGTCTCTGTCTGTTTGTGCCTGTGTGTATACCTGTGTGTGTGCATCTGTGTGTGTCTCTGTCTGTTTGTTTTTGTGTCTGTGTGTATGCCTGTGTGTGTTTGGCTGTGCGTGTTTGTGTCTGTGTGTCACTGTCTGTTTGTCTGTGAATTTGTGTATGTCTGTGTGTGTGAGTCTGTGTAAAAACTTGTCCAGTCTTTATATTTTTTTAAAAGTTCTACATAAGCTTCAGTGTTGATGTCTTTCGTCAGAAATCTCCCTTTGCCCAATGTACTCGACACTCCATGTTCCTACCACCTGGTATTCAGCTCAGGGTGTTGGTCTACCTCGCAACTAATTATATTTTAACATAAGTATGTGGATAATACATATTAAAAATAAACATATTAAATATTAAAAATTACAGTATGACAGAGATATACAAAATATCAAAACGCCTTACATCATTTTTATTATTCTCACAAGTAGGCTTACATTAACACTGCAATGAAGTTACTGTGAAAATCCCCTAGTCGCCACACTCCAGTGCCTGTTCGGGTACACAGAGGGAGAATTCAGAATGTCCAGGTCACCTAACAGCACGTCTTTGGGTCTTGTGGGAGGAAACTGGAGCACCCGGAGGAAACTCACGCAGACGCAGGGAGAACGTGCAAACTCTGCACAGACCGTGACCCTAGCCCGGAATCGAACCTGGGACCTTGGCGCTGTGAAGCAACGGTGCTAACCAGTGCACCTTATCTGCCTTTTCCAGACGTATTCTCCACTCGTTGAACCTTGTTCCTGCCTGTGTGTGGGGAAAAGGAAAAAGGGAGCATGGGGTTGGAGGGGGAGGGTGGGACTAAAGGGAAAGACAGTCGGTGTGGGGTGGGGGGGGGGAAGAAAGTCATGGCGAAAGGGGGAGAGGAAGTGGAAGGCATGTGAGGTATGTGAATTGGGAAAGGGGTTTGGTGTGGAAAGGGAAGGGGCCCTGATGCCCTCCAGATCCGGGACGAGAAGCCTCCTCCTGCCCAGAGAGGAGGTATCTTTCCCAGGCTAGAGAAGTTCAGTAGAAACAACAGCAGCAATTCCCCATGGCAGCAAAGACAGTACTTTCAGCAGAAGGTGCTCCGAGGCTGTAGCTTCCAACAGGTTTCAATGCTTGGAGCACAAACCAGTGGCACTTCTAATTGGCTTTGCATATCCCATTGGCACTGTTAAGTTTCCAATGAAGGGTGGAATTGCATTCTGTTCAATTGAATGCCTCATGACAGATGAGGACCAGTTTATTAGAGTAAAGCTGTAATGAGCATGACAAACACACAACCAGAGGGCACCCTCGTTTTCCCATTTCACAGCCCGACACACTTACTCCTCAGAGATAAGCTCCCTCAACAAGTACAATATTCAATAGAGCTCAGCCGCTTGGTACTCAGAGTTGTGTCTGGGTGCTGGGATCTGTGCACAGTTTGGTTATGCTTAGCTAAGTGAGAGTGTCTTCACTACTCATGAGGCAGGAATGCAAGCAATTCCTTAGGCACCCACTCTGCCTTTGCAGTCTGGCTTCTTATGGGACCCCACCCAATTACCTCTCAATCGCCCTCAGTGCTGACCTCGGTATTCACCTCCTGCAACTCGCTTTCCAGCTCCCAGTAAGGATGGGCACTCCCTCAGCAATGATCTGGTTCCAAGCCCAGCACGGAGGACACAGGCAGCGATGCCTGAATGCCAGTCTCCAGATGCCTTTAAATCAAGAAGCACCCCAAAGTGAATGGAAGGTAAGGCCTGCTAGTGACCCCCCCACCCAAAGAATAAATGACTGAACTCCAGCCCCAAGTTGAACTTATCTGTGCCCCTCGTCCTCTCTGGCGCACCCTGAGCAGTGAAGAGCCTGGAGAAACATGGCTGCCTGAGTTCTCAGGTAGGTATCCCCCTCGGAGGTGAAGCTGCCAGGTTCACGCTTTTGTAGACTTGTTGTAAATTATGCTGGCGTGACAGTGGTGAACATTTAATGAGAGGTGACGGTCTGAAGAGAGTGGTCGCTAATGATGCACTGATGTATTAAAATTGGTTCCCGGGTTCCATGGCGCAATTCGCACTACTCCGCTGGCAGGAGGGGGCGGGGGGTGGGGTGGGGGGGCGGGGGGGAGGGGAGGTGGGGGGGGGGGGTGGAATTTCAAAATCCAATCTCACATTTTTTGATTCTCTCCAGATTCTGAGCCCATATTGGGTTTCTCATGGGTGGAAAAAGAGGGTTTAAAATTGCCCCCAGTGCCTTTAAGCATGAACCTAGCAAAGGCCTTCCCTCTGATGCTAAGGAGTGAGATGTCCCTGTAGTTGTTGCAATCTCCTCTGTCACCTTGTGCAAGATGATGATTTTTGCGTCATGCATTCCCCTTGGAATAGGGTTAATTTTACAGCAGAGACAGAGAAGGTCATAAAGGTGTGGCCACATCGCCATAGTGATGGGTCTTTCTGCTCTTGAGCAATTCAACTAGGATTCCGTCGTTGCTGGATGCCTTTATTTTTGCTAAGCAGCCTATGGCCTTCTCGAGATCAGGTGACGAGGATTCTTCATGTAACTCATCCATGACCGGAAGCTGTGGGAAAGCATCAACTCATACTGGGAAATGTCATTGTGGGCACCCCCATGCCGTCAGGAATTCCGCGGGCGTTAGTGCGCTGCCGGCTAAGCGGAGGGCCCCGCCAGCGGAACCTCCAGCCCCATAGATTTCCATTGTCACAGGCAGTTTCAATTGCTTGACAAAAGTTGGTCCAGTGATTCTTTGCATAGTATCTCCCTGCCTTTGGCACATACGTCTTGGCACAGGTTGTGCAGTGTTTCAGCTGTTGTGTTTAAATTGTGCATCATCTAAGGTTTTGTTTCATTGCACCAATCACAGTTTATTGTCAGGTCTCAAACTTATTGTCAGCTCCACCTTTACCAAATCATATTTCATAGAATTTACAGTGCAGAAGGAGGCCATTCGGCCCATCGAGTCTGCACCAAATCTTGGAAAGAGCACCCTACCCAAGGTCAACACCTCCACCCTATCCCCAAACCCAATAATCCCACCCAACACTAAGGGCAATTTTGGACACTAAGGGCAATTTATCATGGCCAATCCACCTAACCTGCACATCTTTGGACTGTGGGAGGAAACCGGAGCACCCGGAGGAAACCCACGCAGACACGGGGAGGATGTGCAGACTCCGCACAGACAGTGACCCAAGCCGGAATCGAACCTGGGACCCTGGAGCTGTGAAGCAGTTGTTCTATCCACAATGCTACCGTGCTGCCCCTTCTGTTCTATTTCTGTTGCTCCATCAATGATTGAGCTTAGTAAGTTCTGTCGATGATTGAGCTTAGTGACTTCCAAGCCTCATCGATAACAGCAACAGCATGAGCTGGTAAACCTTTCGTGAGCAGCAATTGTTCGAGCAACAGTGCTTAGTCCTGATATTTGGCATAGTTATGTATGTCTTTGCTAACTGCTGGACTGACCACTGTCTTATCATTTCAAAGCTAAACATCAAGAGCATCTCCCTAGATAGCACAGTGCCTGAAGATCTCAATGGGGTAGGTTTTCCGATCCTGCCCGCCATGGGCTACATCGCGGTGTGGGACGGAGAATTTAACGGACCATTAAAAGGTTCACTGACTGATGTGCCATCAATTGTACACGAGACGAGTGCTTTACCAAAGTCAGGCTTTAATAGACTAGAACACAGCTCTGCGATCGTCTACAATGGAAAGGACGATCGTCAGGCGTCTGACCATTTATACCTCGTTAATGGAGGCGTGGTTAACTCAGCCTCTCGGCCAATTGGTCGAGAGGCACATGACTGACCAGAGCCAATGGTAAGCCGCCGTTCTGGCCCAATGGCAGACAGGTATGCAGATCAATCACCACATTCACCCCTTGCAGAGAAGGAAGGCGGGGGGGGGGGGGGGGGGGGGTTGTGAACGAGACCCGGGGTGGGGGGGGGGGAGAACTGGTGATATGAGTAGCCGTCGGGAGAATACATTTTCTCTCCTTACCCTTATCGAATTTGGGGGCTTCCCACTGGCCCAGACATAACGATATTTACAAAAAGTCCATGGGGCTGTAGAACTCTAGAAGGATTCGATCAGTTTTTTGGTGGTCCTTGACGTCCTGGCAGAGCGCCGCAGTGGAGGAGTTGACGTCGGATCGGTCGATGGTCCTGCTGATGTCCTGGAGTCTGGGAGCGATGGACCTCGAATAGTCTCCGTCACCTGAGCTGGCCGTGGAGACGCCATGGATGTGGGATGGGGAAGCTGAGTGGAGTGCTGGGGTGAAAAAGGGGAGGGGGGTCTGTGGTGGGTGGGGGGGGGGGTGCACACCGGCGGGTGCCAGGTCCCGGAGGGAGATCGTGTCCTGCCGACCGTCGGGGTACTCCACGTACGCATACTGCGGGTTAGCGTGGAGTAACTGGACATGCTCCACCAACGGGTCGGACTTGTGCACCCGCACATGCTTCCGGAGCAAGATGGGCCCGGGGGTGACCAGCCACGTCGGGAGAGGGGATCCGGAGGATGACTTCCTGGGGAAAACAAGAAGCCGTTCATGAGGTGTCTGATTAGTTGCGGTACAGAGGAGTGAGCGGATAGAGTGCAGTGCATCGGGGATCACCTCTTGCCATTGGGAAATAGGGAGATTTCTGGACCGGAGGCCCAGTAGTATGGTCTTCCAGATGGTACCATTCTCCCGCTCGACCTGTCCGTTACCCCGAGGGTTATAGCTGGTCGTCCTGCTAGAGGCGATGCCCCTGTCGAGCAGGAATTGACGCAGCTCGTCGCTCATAAATGAGGACCCCCGATCGCTGTGTATGTACACGGGGTAGCCGAACAGTGAGAAGATGGAGAGTCGGGCCTTAATGACGGTCGATGTGGTCATGTCGGGACAGGGAATGGCGAAGGGGAAGCGGGAGCATTCGTCGATAACCGCCAGGAAGTAAATGTTGCGGTTGTTAGAGGGAAGGGGCCCCTTGAAGTCAATGCTAAGACGTTCGAAGGGGTGGGATGCTTTGATCAGGTGTGCATGCTCGGGGCAGTAGAAGTACGGTTTGCACTCGGCGCAGATGTGGCAGTCACGGGTTACTGACCTGACTTCCTCGATGGAGTAGGGCAGGTTGCGGGCCTTAATGAAATGGTGTAGGCTGGTCACCCCTGGGTGGCAGAGGTCTGCGTGGAGGGAGCGGAGGCGGTCTATCTGCGCGCTGGCGCAGGTACCGCGGGACAAGGCATCAGGAGGCTCATTGAGCTTCCCAGGACGATACAAGATGTCATAGTTGTACGTGGACAACTCGATCCGCCACCGTAATCGGTGGCCGCCAGAGCTACTTCTGATGCGTCGCTCTCGACCTGGAAGGGGTGGGACTCGTCGATGGCGCGCATCGTGGCCTTTGCGATGTCCGCTTTGATGCAGCTAAAGGCCTGGCAGGCCTCCGTCGACGGCGGGAAGGTCGTGGTTTGAATGAGGGGACGGGCCCCGTCAGCGTAATTAGGAACCCATTGGGCGTAGTATGCGAAGAACCCCAGGCAGCGTTTGAGGGATTTGGGGATATTTGGGAGAGGGAGTTCCATCAGGGGGCGCATGCGTTCGGGGTCGGGGCCTATCACTCCGCTACGCACTACGTAGCCGAGGATGGCTAGACGGTCGGTGCGAAACACGCATTTATCCTTATTGTATGTGAGGTTAAGGAGTTTTGCGGTTTGCAGGAATTTCTGGAGATTGGCGTCATGGTCATGCTGGTCGTGGTCGCAGATGGTGACATTATCAAGATACGGGAAGGTAGCCCGTAATCCGTACTTGTCGACCATTCGGTCCATCTCCCGTTGGAAGACCGAGACCCCATTTGTGACACCAAACGGAACCCTAAGGAAGTGGTAGGTCAGCCTCGAACGCGGTGTACAGGCGGTCACTCGCGCGGATGGGGAGCTGGTGGTAAGCGGACTTAAGGTCCACACTGGAGAAGACCTTGTATTTCGCGATCTCGTTTACCATGGTGGAAATACGGGGGAGAGGATACGCGTCCAGTTGCGTAAACCGGTTGATGGTTTGGCTATAATCGATGACCATCCGGTTTTTTTCCCCAGTCCGGACCACCAGCACTTGGGCTCGCCAGGGACTGTTGCTGGCCTCGATGACCCCTTCCTTCAGCAACCTCTGGACCTCGGACCTGATGAAGGACCGGTCCTGGGCGCTCTACCGTCTGCTCCGTGTCGCGACGGGTTTGCAATCGGGGGTGAGATTAGCAAACAAGGAGGGGGGGTCCACTTTGAGGGACGCGAGGCTGCAGACAGTGAGGGGGTGTATAGGGCCGCCGAATTGAAAGGTCAAGCTCTGCAGGTTGCATTGGAAGTCCAGTCCTAGGAGTGCCGGTGCGCAAAGGTCAGGGAGGACAAGGAATTTATAATTTTTAAAAACCTTCCCCTGGACCGTGAGGTCGCGAAGCAGCACCCGGTGATGTGGACGGAGTGCGAACCTGAGGCTAACCCGATTTTGTGTGTTACGGGATGGACAGGGAGCACGCAGCGTCTTACCGTGTCAGGGTGAACGAAGCTTTCCGTGCTCCCGGAGTCCAGCAGGCAGTCCATCTCGTGGCCGTTGAGGTGGATCAGCGTTGTCGTTTTGGCGAGCGTGCGTGGACGTGACTGGTCGAGTTGAATGGCTGCGAGCCATGGAGAAAATCCGTCGTCGCCGTCCGAGTCGATGCTGGAGGGACCTTGCATGGCTGTCCCGGAAGTCGGTGGCCTGGATCCATACGTGAAGTCTGCGCCCCACGATGGCGGCGCCCAGGACCCGCACGTGGGGTCGGCGCCCCAAGATGGCTGCGCCCAGGACCCGCACGTGGGGTCGGCGCCCCAAGATGGTGGCGCCGAGGACCCGCACGTGGGGTCGGCGCCCCAAGATGGCAGCGCCCAGGAAGCCCTCGTGGCCGCTGGGGGCGGAGCTAGCGTTGCCGGCGAGCCGGGTGGAGCAGCTGTGAGCGGGGCGAGCGGGGGAGGTGAGGCGCGCAGGCCGGGTGCAGAAGATTCGCACGGTGGGCAGGTAGGGACCGGGTGAGCCCGGAGAGGCGAGCCGGTCGGGCGCCGGGGCCCGGGGTCGGGGGGGAGAGGTACGCGCGGCGGGCAGGCAGGGACCGGGAGGGCCTGGGGAGGTGCGCTTGTCGGCCGGCGGGGCGCGAGTCGGGAGGAGCTGGGTGAGGTGGGGCGGCTCTGGGGCGCGAGTCGGGAGCGGCTGGGGCGGCCCTGGGGGAGAGAGAGAGGCGCACAGGCTGGTCGCAGAGGCCTGGGGGCGGGGGGGGGGGGAGTGATGTGCGGCGTCCAGAAGCGCCGCAGCCAGCGTTTTGGCCTGGCAGACCGTGGAGTAGTGGCCCTTCTTCCCGCAGCTCTTACAGAGGGCGGAGCGGGCTGGGCAGCGTGAGCGAGGGTGTTTTGCGTACCCGCAAAAGTAGCAGTGGGGCCCCGCGGATTTATCGGGGCGTCCCGCGGCACAGGCCTGAGGGAGGCCGGGAGCGGCGGGTGGCTGGTGGGAAGCGTGCTAGGAGGCCTGGCCAGGTTCATAAGAGCGAGCGTTTTGATCTGCGACCTCCAGAGAGGAGGAGAGAGTCAGCATCTCAGTTAAGCTGAGGTCGTCTCTTTCCAGCATCCGCTGGCGGATCACGGGAGACAGCATCCCAGCCACGTAAGCGTCTCTGATCAGTAGCTCCATGTGCTCTGTAGCCGAGACCGCTACACAGGAGCAACTTCTCCCCAGGGCATAGAGGGCCCGGGCGTATTGGCCTAGAGACTCACCGGGGACCTGCTTTCTGGTGGCCAGCAGATGTCAAGCGAATATCCTGTTGACCGGTTTGATAAATTGTCCTTTTAGCTTTTGTATAGCGTCATCATAATTCGTTTCCTCTTTGATTATTGCGTAGGCGTCGATACCCACGCTGGAGTGGAGGACGTGCAGCTTCTGTGCCCCGGTGGGGGGGGGGGGGGGGGGGTGGTTGTAGATGCTAGGAACCCTTCGAGGCAAGTCAGCCAGAGTTGGAAAAGTTCTGCAGAGTTCAGAGTTTGCGGGCTGATGCGGAGGCATTCGGGCTTGATGCGGAACTCCACCTTCAAGGTTGTAGTCTATTAAATTGATGTGCCATCAATTGTACACGAGACGAGTGCTTTACCAAAGTCAGGCTTTAATAGACTAGAACACAGCTCTGCGATCGTCTACAATGGAAAGGACGATCGTCAGGCGTCTGACCATTTATACCTCGTTAATGGAGGCGTGGTTAACTCATGACCGACCAGAGCCAATGGTAAGCCGCCGTTCTGGCCCAATGGCAGACAGGTATGCAGATCATATCACCACACTGACCTCGGGCGGGATTTTCCGGTTGCCTTGGCGGGCGGATCAGAGAATCCCGCCTAATGTCTCAAGGCTCGAACAGATAATCATGAAGGAATCTCTCTCGGTGATGTTTGAGTCCCCTGTGGACAGCGAAAATGGGCGCTGTCTAATCTGAGGATTAGCACTCACCTGATGAAGGAGCTACGCTCCAAAAGCTTGTGAATCCAAAAAAAAACTTGGACTTTAACCTGAAGTCAGACTTCTTACTGTAAATGAGGATGACGGGCAACCCTCAGGGATTTATGGTGCCCGCATTATTTGTCATTGACAATTTGAAAGTGCTATCTCTTCTCTGAAATGCTGAGTACAGGAATGCCCTCAGTCATTTCAGCTACCTGGAAACAGTCAAACTACTTGATATGCCAAACAGGCAACACATGAAAAGACAGATGAGAGTGATTCAGCTGGTGAACAAGCAGCTGAAACAGAGGAGCAGCAATTCATGCTTCATCTGGTTCAGAGCATGTATTGATCGCAAATCTGTTTTGCCTGTTGAAACAAGGATTCACCAAATAACATTGCTTTGTGAGGAGAATAATTATTTTTTTGTTTAGGCGTGTGAGAAGCAATCGGGAACAGTTATATGTGAGCAGCAACGCAAGATTCTTGAGGTCACGTTTTTGTACTGTGCAGTCAACAAACAAGCCCAGGGAACTAATGGTCCGCATGAAATGAATCCATAATACAGGGTTAAAGTAACCCCTGAAAAAGACTCGTGAAGTAGATTGCCTGATCCCCTGTTCTCAGCTGGCAGTTATAATATAAGGAGGTGTCATTCCGGGAATTGGGGGCATGCTTTTTGAACAAAGAATAATACAGCACACAGGAACAGGCCCTTCGGCCCTTCAAGCCTGTATCGGTCATGATACCAACCTTCTCCCCGTGTTTGCGTGGGTTTCACCACACCCAAAGATTTGCAGGTCGGGTGGATTGGCCACGCTAAATTGCCCCTAAATTGAAACAAATAATCATCGGGTACTCTAAATTTATTTTAAAAAATGATACCAATCTTGGCCAAAAACTCTCAGCACTTCCTTGTGCCGTATCCCTCCATACCCATCCTATCCATGTATTTGTCAGATACCTTTTGAACGCCGTAGCTCTTCACTACTTTTCCCTCGATTTACCCTGATAGTAATTTGGAAACAGTTCATTATTTTGGTGTTGAGTTTTCTCAATCTTCATGATGCTTATCATGTCTCTGCTGCTCTTCTCTGTAAGTTATGTACTTGAAAATAATTACTAACAAACTGCAAGTACCAGTTGTGGCTCAGTTGTAATGGTCTAAAGGTTTAGTTATTGATGAGACTGAGCTGGTCTGCACCTGCGGGTGTCATCACACTGACTCAAGCAGTCTTCCAGATGGATGGCCTGTTGTATACTATTCATCTTAATCCACTCCTCTAAAGGCTAAATATAGTGCTGTCTTTGACAATGATGGATTATTCAAATCATTCTCTTCCCAAATGGCAGAGTGAGAGAAGGGAGAAGTTGAAGTTGCCAGTTGAAATGGAGAACACGCAACCAGTCACACTTGCAAAAAATTGGGCCCCGGTCCCTGTACCACAACCAGGGGAAGATAGACTGACTGCTGCCTGTGGGTTAACAATGCTCCCCACAATGTTCAATTTGTCTATCTCAGCCTTGAACATACTTAATGACCCCGCCTCTACTACAATGTTCTGTGGTAAAGAATTCCACAGGTTCATTACCCTCCAATGTGCACAGGCTTCACCTACTCAACCCCTCCTCGTAAGATCCTTTCATACCTGGGATCAAACTAGTGACCATTATCTAGACTGCCTCCAATGCCAGTATTTGTTCGTACACCAGTCACTGAAGGTAAGCATGCAGGTCCAGCAGATGGTAAAGAAGACAAATGGTATGTTGGCCTTCATAGCGAAAGGATTCGAGTACAGGAGCAGGGATGTCTTCCCGCAATTATGCAGGGCCTTGGTGAGGCCACAAGTGGAATATTGTGTGCAGTTTTGGTCTCATTATCTGAGGAAGGATGTTCTTGTTCCAGAGGGACTGCAGCGAAGGATTACCAGACTGATTCCTGGGATGGCAGGACTGATGTATATGGAGAGATTGAATTGGTTAGGATTGTATTCGCTGGAGTTATGAAGAATGAGGAGGAATCTCATAGAAACCTACAAAATTCTAACAGGACTAGACAGGGTAGACGCAAGAACGATGTTCCTGATGGTGAATGTGTCCAAGATGAAGGGTCGCAGTCTGAGGATACGGTGTAAACTGTTTAGGACTGAGATGAGGAGATATTTCTTCACCCAGAGAATGGTCAGCCTGTGGAATTCATTACCACAGTAAGTAGTTGAGTGCAAAATATTGCATGTTTTCAGGAAGCAGTTAGATATAGCACTTAGGGCGAAGGGGATCAAAGGATATGAGGGGAAAGCGGGATTAGGATATTGAGTTGGATGATCAGCCATGATCATAATGAATGGTGGAACAGGCTTGAAGGGCTGAATGGCCTCCTCCTGCTCCTATTTTCTATGTTTCTATCTTTGCTTAGATAAGGGGACCAACACCATTCACAGTATTCCAGGTGTGGTGTAACCGGTGCCTTGTATCGTTTTAGCAGGGGTTCCCTATTTTCACACTCCACTCCCTTTGAAATAAAGGCCAACTTTCCATTTGCCTTGCCCATGACCTGCATGATCTTGCAGGCAAGCATTTTGCGATTTATGCACGAGAACACCCATTGTGCCCGCTTCAACAGATAGGCTTCTGCCATCTGTTCTCAGCGAATTAAACCATTTTGTTGATATCGCAATCATTTGTAATCCTTTCTTACTCATTATTTTGCACCTGTCCATGCTGACTGACATCTCTCACACCAATATATCAATATTATTCTGCAATTGAATCAGTCTTCTCCCCGTCTATTTTCGATTGCATGCACGACATGCCTGTGGCACTATCCTTGAACTATCAGTAGTGACCCCCTTCTTTATTGATCCTGTTCCAGTTAAAACCACTTTTCCTTCAGTTGTTGCTGCCAATTTTCAGCAATCTCGGAATATCTGTCTGTGCTGTTCCTTCCAACCTTATGAATCAGTCTCCAATCTGGCACAGCATCAAAAGCTTTGCTGAAATCTAGATCGTTTTACATTATAGAATCGTTCCTGTGAAACATTGCAAGGCATCTGGCATATCTGATTGGCTCATTTGGCAATCAGAGGTGATCTGATTGAAATGTGTAAAATTCTGGAAGGGCTCTTGAGGGTAGATACTGGGTGATTGTTTCCTCTGGTGCCTAGAATGAGGGGCATAGTCTCAAGATAAACCCCATTTGGACTGAGATGAGGGTTGGAAATCATTGGAATAAGAACATCACAGAATGGTCACAGCACAGAAGGAGGCCTTTCACTCCATTGAATTTGTACTGACCCTCCTGAAGGAGCAATTTGCCTGGGACCACCCACCCTATCTTTTCTCTCAGCCCCACATCTTTTTGCTTTTCAGATAATGACCCAATTCCCTTTTGAAGACCACGACTGAGCCCACCTCCACCCACACTCTCAAGCAGTGCCTTCCAGATCCTAACCACTCCCTGCATGAAAAGGATTTTCCTCACATCGCCATTGCTTATTTTGCTCATTACCTTAAACGTGTAACCACTGGTTCTCAATCCAATGAGAACATTTCACCTTATCTACTATGCTCAGACCCCTCATGATTTTATATACCTCCAACAAATCACCTCTCTGCCTTCCAACTTCTCCAATCTACTTTCATAACTGAAGTTCCTTATCCCTGGAACCATTCCTGTGATCTTTTCTGCATTCTCTCTTATGCCTTTACATCCTTCCTCTAATGTGTAGCCCCGAACTGAGGCTGGATTGTACTCTATGTCCCGATTGATAAAGCCCAGCATGCACTATGCTTTAATAATTGCCCTCTTAACCCGTCTGACCACCATCAATGCCCAGCACCCCCATTAGAATTGCCCCTTTATTTTATATTGTCTCTCTCTCTGCGTTCTTCCGACTGAAAAGAATCACTCACATTTCTATATGAAATTTAATCTGCTGCTTTTCCACCCATTCTATGAACCTGCCGATGTCGGTTTTAAGTTCTACAATACCCTCCTCGCAGGGTTCATAACACTTCCAAGTTTTACAGCATCGTCAAATTTTGAAACCAAGATCTAGGTTATTAATATAAAACAGGAAAAGCTAGTGTCCTGGGGAAATTCACAATAAACCTTCCACCAGTCCTTAGAACAACTGTTCACCACTACTTTTTGTTTTACATCACTCAGCCAATTTTGCATCAATGTTTCCACTTTCCCTTTTATTCTATAAGATCTAACTTTGCTCACAGGTCCGCTGTGGAGCACTTTTACCTTTTGAAAGTCCATGTATGCTACATCAACAGTGTTGCCCTCATCAACCTTCATCAGAAAACACAAGCAAGTTAGCAAAACACGATCTTTCCTCAAGAAATGCATGCTGGCTTTCCTAAATTAACCTACATTTTCCCCAAGTAATTTTCTGCTGAGTTTTCATTTCTAAAACCTTCCCCACCATTAAGGCTAAACTGACCGCCCTGGGTTTATCGTTCAATCCTTTTTTTAAAAACAAGAGTGTAACATTTGCAACTCTCTGGCCTTCTTTCTTGCCCCACTCTTGAGTGGAACACAAGAAATAGGAGCAGAAACCAGAAATGCAGCACCTTGAGTCTAATCCACCATTCAATAAGATCATGGCTAATCTGATTTTAGCATCAACTTTATTCCTTCTCAGCTTAATCATAAATTTGCCAATCCTGATTCTGAAACTATTGCCCTAGTTCAGAAATCCCTCACAGGGGTAAAACAACTTCTCAGCACCTACCATGTCAAGCTCCTTCAGCATCTTACACGTTTCAACCAAATGACCTCTGTAAGGGTCCTGCCTGTTTATTCCCTCATTTCCGCTTTCTTTTATTTTTTTGTTACTGTTTTTTGATCCATGGATAATTAATGGATAACACATGTGTCTTTAAGTCAAGCAGCAGAATTCAGAAATTACACGCGAGAACAGTCTGCTGGTTTGAACAGGAACTTCAGACTTGTTGGCACCAGAGAGAGATGGGGTGGGACTCATAGAACATAGAACATACAGTGCAGAAGGAGGCCATTCGGCCCAGCGAGTCTGCATCAATCCATTTAAGCCCTCACTTCCACCCTATCCCCATAACCCAATAACCCCTCCTAACCTTTTGGCTCACTAAGGGCAATTTATCATGGCCAATCCACCTAACCTGCACGATTTTTTTGGACTGTGGGAGGAAACCGGAGCACCCGGAAGAAACCTACGCAGACACGGGGAGAATGTGCAGACTCCGCACAGTGACCCAGCGAGGAATCGAACCTGGGACCTTGGCATTGTGAAGCCATAGTGCTATCCACTTGTGCTACCGTGCTGCCCAAAGCTCGGTTTGACTCAGTTTGACTGATTGTCTGGTGGCCAATGAATTGGCCCAAAAAACTGTACTTTGCCCGACAACAAATGATGATTGGATCCCATTCCTCTGGAATGATTTCCAGAGTCCCAAGAAGTTTCAGCTTGACTCCTGGCAGCACAGGGACAAGATCCTACTCTCTTCCTGTTTTCTATAGAATGACTTCTCTACTTTTATACTCCATTCCCCTCACAATAAATGCCAATATTTGATTTTCCTTCCTTATTACTTGCTGTACTTGCATGTATACCTTTTGTAATTCATGTACAAGGACACTCAGCCACCTCTGCCCCACAGCAATCTATAGTCTTTTAGTTTAATTAATATTTTGCTTTTCTCATATTCTTGTCAAAGTGAATGACCTCACATTTTCCCACATTCGCTGTCGAGTGCCATTTTCAACCTGTCCCTGCTCCGCTCCGAGGTCCCCACCTACTTCAAGAAGACCACCATCATACCAGTGCCAAAGAAGAACCAGGCAACGTGCCTCAATGACTACTGTCCAGTGGCCCTCACATCAGTCGTAATGAAGCACTTCGAGAGGTTGGTCATGAAGCGCATCAACTCCATACTCTCAGAACGCCTAGATCCACTACAATTCGCATACTGCTGCAACCGGTCCACAGCAGACACCATCTCCCTGGCCTGCACTCATCACTAGAGCATCTCGACAACAAGGACTCCTACATCAGACTCCTATTTATTGACTACAGCTTTGCCTTCAACACCATAATCCCAGCCAAGCTCATATCAAAGCTCCAAAGCTTAGGACATGGCTCCTCACTCTGCAACTGGAGCCTAGACTTTCTGACACAGACCACAATCAGTAAGAATAAACAACAACACCTCCTCCACGATAGTCCTCAATACCGGGGCCCCGCAAGGCTGCGTACTTAGCCCCCTACCATACGCCCAATACACACACGACTGTGTGGCAAAATTTGGTTCCAACTCCATCTACACGTTTGCTGATGACACAACAATAGTGTGTTGGATCTCGAACAATGACGAGTCAGAATACAGGAGGGAGATAGAGAAGCTAGTGGAGTGGTGCAACAACAACAATCGATCCCTCAATTCCAGCAAAACTAAAGAGCTGGTCATTGACTTCAGGAAGCAAAGTACTGTACACACCGCTGTCTGCATCAACGGGGCTGAGGTGGAGATAGTTAACAGCTTCAAATTCCTCGGGGTGCAGATCACCAAAAACCTGTCCTGGTCCACCCACGTCAACGCTACCACCAAGAAAGCACAACACCACCTATGCTTCCTCAGGAAGCTAAGGAAATTCGGCATGTCCACACTAACTCTTACCAACTTGATGTACCATCAATTGGACGCGAGACACGATGAAGATCCAAACTGTGGCTTTAATCAGCTAGTTGTTAGCCCGGTGGTTGATTACAGAGAAAGGCCGACTGCCGGGAAACCTGGGTACTTATACCCTGCCTCGGAAGCGGGGTCTACTTGCCTCTCGACCAATTGGTGAGCAGTCACATGACTAGTCCAAGCCAATTGGACGAGAGGCACATGACCAGCCAGAGCCAATGGGAAACCAATGCTCTGCACCAATGGCAGTGCTCCCACTCATATCACTACATTCACCCCTTGTGGAGAAAGAAGGCGGGGGTGTGTGTGTGTGAGGGGAAGAGAGAGGGGGGGGGGTCCAAGGACTGGTGATATGAGTAGAGATAATCAAAGATATGGGCTGCCCACTGGCTCGTGGCAAAAAATAAACAATACTACATACTACATTAGGATGCAAGAAAAATTACAATAGAGTCCAATAAAGTCCCATGGTTGCATCAGATGGTCACGATCAGCCTGTCGGGTGCCCATGATGTTCTGGTGGACCATCGCAGTGGAGCCGGTGACATTGGGCCGATGGTCGTCCTTGCCTCCGGGAGCGTCGGTCGTAGATGTGTCTCCGTACCCCGTGCCGGTGGTGGAGACACTGTAATCGGGGAAGGGGGGTATATGCGCTGGGTCGTGGGGGCGCGGGGGCGCTGGGGGGAATTGGGGTTGGTGTTGATGGAAGAGGAGAGGGCCGCACACCGGCGGGTGCCAGGTCCCGAAGCGAGACCGTATCCTGCCGACCGTCGGGATACTCCACGTACGCATACTGCGGGTTGGCGTGCAGTAACTGGACTCGCTCAACAATGGGTCGGACTTGTGCACCCGCGCATGCTTCCGGAGCAAGGTGGGCCTGGGAGTGGCCAGCCAGGTCGGGAGAGGGGATCCTGAGGACGATTTCCTAGGGAAAATAAGAAGACGTTCATGAGGTGTTTGATTAGTGGTAGTACAGAGGAGAGACTGGATTGAGTGAAGGGCGTCGGGGATGACCTCTTGCCAACGGGGGATAGGGAGATCTCTGGACCGTAGGGCCAGCAGGATGGTCTTCCAGATGGTGCCATTCTCCCACTCAACCTGACCGTTACCCCGGGGGTTATAACTGGTCGTCCTGCTAGAGGCTATGCCCATGCTGAGCAGGAATTGACGCAGTTCATCACTCATAAAGGAGGACCCCCGGTTGCTGTGGATGTACGCAGGGTAACCGAACAGGCAGAAGATGGATAGGAGGGTCTTTATGACGGTTGTTGTGGTCATGTCGGGACAGGGAATGGCGAAAGGGAAGCGGGAGTACTCGTCGATAACACTCAAGAAATATGTGTTACAGTTGTTGGAGGGGAGGGGACCCTTGAAGTCTATACTGAGACGTTCAAAGGGGCGGGTTGCCTTGATCAGATGCATCGTTCGGGGCGGTAGAAGTGTGGTTTGCACTCGGCGCAGACGTGGCAGTCCCTGGTGACGGTCCTGACTTCCTCAACGGAGTAGGGCAGGTTGCGGGTCTTAATAAAACGGTAAAAATGAGTGACCCCTGGATGGCAGAGGTCCATGTGGAGGGAGCGGAGGCGGTCAATCTGCGCGCTGGCGCAGGCACCGCATGATAGGGCATCGGAAGGCTCGTTGTGCTTCCCAGGACGATACAAGATATCGTAGTTGTACGTGGACAACTTGATCCGCCACCGCAAGATCTTGTTGTTCTTGATCTTGCCCCTCTGTGCATTATCGAACAAGAAAGCTATTGACCGTTGGTCTGTGAGGAGGGTAAACCTCCTGCCGGCCAGATAGTGCCTCCAATATCGCACAGCTTCGACTATGGCCTGTGCCTCCTTTTCCACCGAGGAATGGCGGATTTCGGAAACGTGGAGGGTTCGTGAGAAGAAGGCCATGGGTCTGCCCACTTGGTTCAGGGTGGCCGCCAGGGCGTCGCTCTCGACCTGGAATGGGAGGGACTCGTCGATAGCGCGCATTGTGGCCTTTGCGACATCCGCTTTGATGTGGCTAAAGGCCTGGCAGGCCTCCATTGACAGGGGAAAAGAGGTGTACTGGATGAGGCGGCGGGCTTTGTTGGCGTAATTGGGGACCCACTGGGCGAAGAAGCCCAGGCAGCGTTTGAGGGATTTGAGGGAGTTGGGGAGAGGGGCGCATGCGTTCGGGGTCAGGGCCTATCACTCCGTTATGCACTACGTAGCCGAGGATGGCTAGACGGTCGGTGCTAACCACGCACTTATCCTTATTGTAGGTTAAATTAAGGAGTTTCGCGGTTCGGAGGAATTTTTGAAGGTTGATGTCATGGTCCTGCTGATCGTGGCCGCAGATGGTGACGTTATCGAGGTATGGGAAGGTAGCCCGTAACCCATGCTTGTCGACCATTCGGTCCATCTCCCGTTGGAAGACCGAGACCCCATTTGTGACACCGAATGGAACCCTGAGGAAGTGGTAGAGGCGCCCATCTGCCTCAAATGCGGTGTACTTGCGGTCACTTGCGCGGATGGGGAGCTGGTGGTAGGCGGACCTAAGGTCCACCGTGGAAAATACTTTGTATTTCGCGATCCTGTTAACCAGGTTGGAAATACTGGGGAGAGGGTACGCGTCCAGCTGCGTAAACCTGTTGATGGTCTGACTGTAATCGATGACCATCCGGTTTTTCTCCCCAGTCCGAACTACCAGCACTTGGGCTCGCCAGGGGCTGTTGCTGGCTTCGATAACTCCTTCCTTAAGGAGTCTCTGACCTAGGACCCGATGAAGGTCCGGTCCTGGGCACTGCATCGTCTGCTCCGAGTGGCGACAGGTTTACAATCTGGGGTCAGATTAGCAAACAAGGAAGGGGGGTCCACTTTGAGGGACGCGAGGCTGCAGACAGTAAGGGGGGGAATAGGACCGCCGAATTGGAAGATTAAGCTCTGCAGGTTCCACTGGAAATCCAGGCCCAAGTGTGCTGGAGCGCATAGATGGCGGAGAATGAGGAGTTTAAAGTTTTTGAAAACCCTCCCCTGGACTGTGAGGTCCGCTATGCAGCACCCGGTGATTTGGACGGAATGCGAACCCGAGGCCAATTCGATTTTATGCTTAACTGCATGGATGGGGAGCGTGCAGCGTCTTACCGTGTCGGGGTGGACGAAACTTTCTGTGCTCCCGGAGTCCAGTAGGCATTTCGTCTTGTGTCCATTGAGCTGGATTGTTGTCGTAGTCTTGGCGAGCGAGCGTGGTCGCGACTGGTCGAGAGTGATGGAAGCCAGTCGTGGCGAGAGTTCCAGGTCATCCTCGGTGGCAGAATAATCGCTGGCAGGGCCTTCCGTGTTGGCCCAAGGTGGTGGCGCCCAGGACCCGCACGTGGAATCGGGGTCCCAAGATGGCGGCGCCCAGGACCCGCACATGGAGCCAGGGCCCCAAGATGGCGGCGCCCATGACCCGCACATGGCATCCGGGGCCCAAGATGGCGGCGCCTGTGGGGACCTCGTGGCAGCTGGGGGCAGTGTCGGTGGCGTCTGCGGGCCGGTCGGGGCAGATAGGAGCGGGGGTTGGGAGGACCGTGGGCCTGTTGCGGGGGCCGGGAGGCAGGCCGGAGAGGTCGGTCGCAGCGCGGGGCTCTGGGGGGGCCCGGGGGGGGGGGGGGGGGCGATCCGCGGTCGCTGCGTGGAACAGCAGTGACCGACTTGGTCTGGCAGACCACCGCGTAGTGGCCCTTCTTCCCGCAGCTCTTACACAGAGCGGAGCGGGCCGGGCAGCGCGGGGGGTGGGTGCTTGGAGAGGCCACAAAAATAGCAGCGGGGCCCCGATAGCTTGTCGGAGCGTCCCGCAGCGGCGGCCTGGGGGGGGGGGGGGGGGGGGGGGGGGGTTCGGGGTCAGCAGAGGACGGGGCCACAATGTCCAGGGGGTTGCTGCGCGGCCGGGGGCGTATGCGTGGGCGTTCAGGTCAGCGACCTCCAGGGAGGCTGCAAGGGTCCGTGCCTCAGCTAGGCTGAGGGCGTTCTTCTCCAGCAATCATTGGCGGGTAGAGGAGGATTGCATGCCGGCAACATAAGCGTCTCTAATTAAAAGTTCCATGTGCTCGGTCGCCGAAACTTGGGGACAGGCGCACATTCTCCCTAGAGCTGTAGAATTTGTCGAGTGACACCCCAGGGAACTGCTGTCTAGTCGTCAGGAGATGCCGTGCGTATACTTCGTTGACCGACCGGAGAAAGTGTCCTTTCAGGATATCCATGGCCGCATCATAATCGCTTTCGTCCTCGATCATTGAATATACCGCCGTGCCCACGCACCAGTGGAGGATGTGGAGTTTCTGCTCCTTGGTGCGTTTGCTGGCTGCAGTTGTCAGGTAACTGTTGAAGCACGTCTGCCAATGTTTAAAGATTGCAGGCGCATTTGCAGCATGCGGGCTGGTGCGGAGGCAGTCAGGCTTGATGCGTAGCTCCATTCCAAAATTCTAGCTGATTAAATTGATGTACCATCAATTGGACGCAGATCCAAACTGTGGCTTTAATCAGCGAGCTGTTAGCCTGGTGGTCGACTGCAGAGAAAGGCCGACCGCCGGGAAACCTGGGTACTTATACCCCGCCTTGGAGGCGGGGTCTACTTGCCTCTCGACCAATTGGTGAGCAGTCACATGACTAGTCCCAGCCAATCGGACGAGAGGCACATGACCAGCCAGAGCCAATGGGAAACCAATGCTCTGCACCAATGGCAGTGCTCCCACTCATATCACCACACAACTTTTACAGATGCACCGTAGAAAGCATCCTATCTGGCTGCATCACAGCCTGGTATGGCAACTGCTCGGCCCAGGACCGCAAGGAACTTCAGAGAGTCGTGAATACCGCCCAGTCCATCGCACAAAACTGCCTCCCATCCATTGGATCTGTCTACACCTCCCGCTGCCTGGGGAAAACGGCCAGCATAGTCAAAGACCCCTCCCACCCGGCTTACTCACTCTTCCAACTTCTTTCATCGGGCAGGAGGTACAAAGGTCTGAGAACACATTTGAACAGACTCAAAAACGGCTTCTTTCCACTGTTACCAGACTCCTAAATGATCCTCTTATGGACTGATCTTATTAATAGTACACCCCTGTATGCTTCACCTGATTACGGTGCCTATGTACGTACATTGTGTACCTTGTGTTCTCCTATGATGTGTTTTCTTTTTATTTTATATTCTTTTCATGTACTAAATGATTTGTTTGAGCTACTCGCAAAAAAAAACCTTTCACTGTCCCTCTGTACACATGACAATAAACAAACAAATTATACTGCATCTAGCAATTTGTGCCTACTAATTTAATCTGTCTGTGTTCCTTTGCCGACTCTGCATCCTCACTACTTTCTTTCCCACTTATCTTTCTTGTGGCAGCAAATTTAACTATGATACATTCTGTCCCTTCATTAATATAGATCGTAAGCAGTTGGAGCCTCAATATTAAT
The DNA here is from genome assembly GCF_902713615.1 of Scyliorhinus canicula. Taxonomy (NCBI): domain Eukaryota; kingdom Metazoa; phylum Chordata; class Chondrichthyes; order Carcharhiniformes; family Scyliorhinidae; genus Scyliorhinus; species Scyliorhinus canicula. The sequence continues at coordinate 177,654,582 of NC_052153.1, forward strand.
CCCTGTGGCAACCTATTAGTTACAGTTTGCAAGCCCGAAAACAACCCATTTATCCAACACTCTGTTTTCACTTAATTAGACTATTCTCTATCCATGCTAATATATTATCCCAACACCATTATCTCTCAGTAACCATTTCTATGGCACCTTATTGAATGCCTTTTGGAAATCCAAGTACAAAACCTAGAACCAGAGGACACCATCTCAGACTGAAGGGACGATCCTTTAAATCAGAGATAAGGAGGAATTTATTCTGCCAGAGGGTGGTGAATCTGTCGTACTCTTTGCCGCAGAAGGCTGTGGAGGCCAATTCACTGAGTGTCTTTAAGAGAGAGATAGATAGGTTCTTGATTAAGAAGGAGATCTGGGGATATGGGGAGAAAGCAGGAGAATGGGGATGAGAAAATATCAGCCATGATTGAATGGCGGAACAGACTCGATGGGCCGAGTGGCCTAATTCTGTTCCTATGTCTTATGGTCTTATTATAAATTGGATCCAAAAGCCCCTGTCTCACCCAGCCTTCCTCACTCAAGCTGGGTGAGGCAGAAGAGATGAAGAGCGTCACCAGCTGCATCGGAATGGAGTAACTGGGGCGCAGAGAGGTGAGAAATGCCCCTTTTTAGGGTGCTAGCTTTTTCAAGGGGCAATTTAAAGGGAGGAAAATAGGTTTCAAAGGTATGTTTGTCAGAGGGGAAGTGGGACCAGCAGGAGATTGGACTGGAGAGTTGATCCATCACACGAACCTGCCTCCCATCCATTGACTCCATCTACACCTCCCGCTGCCTGGGGAAAGCGGGCAGCATAATCAAAGACCCCTCCCACCCGGCTTACTCACTCTTCCAACTTCTTCCGTCGGGCAGGAGATATAGAAGTCTGAGAACACGCATGAACAGACTCAAAAACAGCTTCTTCCCCTCTGTCACCAGACTCCTAAATGACCCTCTTATGGACTGACCTCATTAACACTACACCCCGTATGCTTCATCCGATGCCAGTGCTTATGTAGTTACATTGTATATCTTGTGATGCCCTATTATGTATTTTCTTTTATTCTCTGTTCTTCCCATGTACTTAATGATCTGTTGAGCTGCTCGCAGAAAAATACTTTTCACTGTACATGTGACAATAAACAAATCCAATCCAACCGGAGGGGGTTTTGGACAGGGAGATAGGGTGTTAGGTTGGGCTGGGGGCGGGTTGCACTGGGGGAGGGGCACTGGGGGTGGTGTTTGGGTTAGACGGGGATGGGGGTAGGGCGGGGTCAGACCTGATGAGGGGGGAGTTGGGTTGGAGGGAGGGGGGAAGTTAGGATGGGAAGAGGGGTGTCAGGTTGAGCTGGGGGCAGGGTTCGGACTGGAGGGGAATTCGGACCGAGATGCACCAGGAGGGGGAGTTGGGGGGGGGAGGGGTAGGGTTCGCCTGGTAGGGGGTGGTCGGATCAGGCTTGGAGGGGGACACACTGGGTTGGGGGAGAGGGTTGGGGGGGGGGGGGCTCCGGGCGGGGGGAGAGGTGTTGGATGGGGAGAGGGGTAGTCAGGTCAGGCGTGGTGTGTATTGGGTGGGGCTACGGGGGTGGTTCATTGGGGAGAGGTTGGGGTTGAGCTGGAGGCAGCAGGTGGTTGGGTCAGACTGGGGGAGGGATGGGGTGGTTGGGTCGGGAGTGGGGGGCCGTGTCTGGGAAAGGGTGCGGGTGATGTGGTGAGTCTCCGGCGGGGTCATGTGGGGTTGTCTTGGGTGACGTTGAGCCTGGGTTTTTCAAATAGTAACTCTGGAGTTGGAAGTGATTTCTTTCCTCTAACTCTTTCAGAGTAACTAGCAGGACAAAACTGACAGAGCCACCTGAAATTTGAAATTTTAATTACTTCCGTCGAATGGTACCCAGTTCATAGTACGTTAGCACTTATGGACAATTGCTAGGTAAACGCTTATGTGGGAACTTCCTCGAGAAAACCCCTAAATGTGATGCTGGGGAACCACGAATTTATGGGCCATATTTTGACAAGTTCCTACGTATCAACTCTGCCTGTGATATCATCAAAGAACTCGAATATGTGTGTCAAATACGATAACACTTTAATGAAACCATATTAACTCAGCCTGATTATATTATGACTTTCTAAGTGTTTGGTTGCGGGGGGCGGGGAGGGTTTGCTAGTGCAGCTTGCTCGGTAGAAAATGTATGGACCAGAATAACAGCATTGGGCTCGATTCCCTGTTCCAGCTGAGGTAGACTCAGTGCCTGTCCCCTTCCTGTATTTAAAAAAAAACATGGCATTTTGCTGTGGCTTAGCAAGTAATCGTCAATCTGTCTTTGAGCAGAGAATTCACAGGAAATTAAATGAAAATCGCTTATTGTCACGAGTAGGCTTCAATTAAGTTACTGTGAAAAGCCCCTAGTCGCCACATTCCGGCACCTGACCAGGGAGGCTGGTACGGGAATCGAACTACTGGCCTGCCTTGGTCTGCTTTAAAAGCCAGCGATTTAGCCCAGTGAGCTAAACCAGCCCCTAAATGCCCTGCTGCCATTGCCTTAATGATGAATGGCAGCATTTTCCCAATGACAGTTATTGTGTCAAATGGCCTCCGGCTTCCTGTTTTCTATCTCCCGCCTTTCTTGAATTCCGGTGGCTTTCCAATCTGTTTGGAAAATGTTCCCAGAATCCCCAGAAAGTGTTCCCAGAATCTAGGGAATTTTGCAAGGTTAAGCATCCACTACGTCTGCAGCCACTGACGGATAGGATCATAGGATGCAGGCCATTAGGTTGTCAACCTTTGGTCCCATTACCTTTTCAAGTACTTTTTCTCCAGCGACCGTGATTGTTTTAAGCTTTTCCCTCCCTTTTGCCCTCTGATTTTCTGCTATAATTGGGTTGCTTTTAGTGTCTGCTGTCCTCTATCGTACATCTGTTAATGCTCAGTTATTGAGCATAATCACAACTTAGAATGACAGATTTATGATCTCTGAGGAAATCCCAAGGGAAGGGGGTCAGTGGGAAAGAGGAATTGAGGCCAAGGCTGGATCATGATTTTATTAAATGACAGAACAGGCTCAAAGGGCCATATGGTCGAATTCTGCTGCTATTGCTTTTTTTCATATTATTAAAATTACAAGTGCCAGTGTAGCCACTGTAGCCACCTAAAATGGACACTGAACCAAACAAAATGGAGAATCGCTAAGACTGTAGGGAAAACAGTTTAGCCAAGGCAAACAGCCTGCAAACACTCATTAGCATTTTGCAAGCAGCAAAACCAGTTTCTGGCCAGGTGGAAGATCTCCAACCAAAGGTGATAATGGCAGAACGTTCTACATACTAATGAGGCAGTCCAGATCTAGGCACACACAATGGCACCATTTGGGTTTGAATAAGATACTTTAAGTGGATGTCCAGACAGAGCGGCACCAGAAGTATCCACTATAGAAACCGCCCCCACCATCGAGAAAGACCCTTACATTGGAGGAATTCAAAAGATATCGATTGGAAGCGATCCAATCGATACCTAAAGGTAAAGCCCGCCCAGGAAGAGGGAAGGACATTGGGGACCCCTATAAATATAGACCCCCACACATGGTCCTGTCTGTTGTTTCGTGCTCCGGCTTTGACCAAGAACTCCAACCTGTATCCTGACTCCAGCCGTTGAGCACCAGCCGCCGAACCGTAAGTGCCAATACGACGCTCGCTACGCGAACCAAGCCCGCTAGACCCCCAGTGACCAGCACGCTTTCTGAAGGTTGCAGCCCAAGACCGGGACGAAGGCCTCGCTCCCTGACCTTGCCTGTTCCTGTGTAGTTAAGTATTCTGTTTGCTTAGTTTAGTCATAGCTTAGTCCCTTAGTGTGTGCATGCGTATTTATTATAATTGTATAATAAATATTGATCGTTTGGAACTTACTAATCGGTGTATCGTTTTATTACTTTGAACTTGACCTTGAGATATATGTGAGTTGTCTATATGGCAACTGGCGACTCCTGAGCTGAAAATACATAGACAGAGCCTAGTGGTGTTAAGCACACGGCCTTTAACACAGGCAAGTTAATACACCCCAATAAACGCGTTTTACACCCATAGCAAAACGTGCGACACCAGTAACATTTAAAAAAAATTAACTATGGGTCCAACGGCCAGTCCTTCTCAATGGTTACTGCCGTACTGACAGAGATTTCACAATAGTTTAACACATCCCTCAGAAATGTCTCAAAGCCCTAAACATATAATGACGATCTGGACTGTCACACAAGCAAAATCTGAAGCCATTCTATTTGCAGCAGGATCCCATGAACAATGTTTGGCGGTCAGTTGATCTATTTTCTTGCTGGTGGAGACAAAATATCATGATACACGAGCAAAAAAAAAAACGAGGTAGGTTTGAAGGAGCGAGAGGAAGAGTTAGAGAGACGGACAGGTTCAGAGTGAGGTTTCCCAAACCTACGGCCCAGTCATCTGAAGGCACGGCTGCTAGAAGTGGAGCAATTACAATGGTGGGTGGGGGAGGGGGGGGGAGGGGGGAGGGGGTGAATGAGGCCGGATTTGCAGAAGTGCAGAGACCTCGGACAGTTCTATCTTCCCGTCGCTTGCCATTTGGATTTCACATTTGATCCACTCGACACTGCCGGGAACCTTGCGGGTGTGGTTGTGTGACTGGTGGAAAAGACCACAACTGGGGAATTCTGGCCATTGCCTCAGCAGGAGCACCGGAACTTTACGCCCAAATATCATTGATAAAAGCGTTGGAATATTCAAATTTAAATGGTTGGAAGATGGAGAAAGCAAGTAAATGGATTTACTGTTTACTTATTTTTTGTGGATTATTTGATGATACATTCCAGGATGCAAGGCAGATTCGGAGATTCAACAAGCATCGCTCACAGGGGCAGCATAGCTGCACACGACTCGCCGCTGGTCACGTGCTGCTTTACAAGTCTATTTTGAGACTTGTCCCAACACCCTGGACTACTGCGTGGTCAATTGCCGCTCCACTTGACCTGGAGTTGCAACACAGGTGAACTTGGATTTTATTTAAATTCCCCGAGGCCCTGGATTGAGCCCAATAAACTATAGTCATCAGGTTTGTAACTTTACAACACATGTAACCTTTTATTACTTACAGTATTATTATTAACTTTTTATTATGTACAATATTATAATTAAATGGATAGAAACTCACCCACACTCTATACACACACACACACACACACACACACAAACTAACCACACAAAGGAGAAAAAGTGGTAGAAAGGGAACGAAAATATTAATAAAAATAAAAGGGTAAGGGTCTTTGATTCACTGGAATGACTTCCAGTCAAAGTCTTTCTGAAGTTCAGGCTTTCGTTTTGGTACTTCTTCCTTCTTGGCCTGAGATGGTTTTCTCTGGTTACTTTCTCTCTGACTCAGCGTCATTTCAGGTTCACAACAAAGGACGCATAAGGAACTCACTGCTTTCAGAACAATAGAGCAGGGACTGGATTCTCCGCTGGCGGGATGCTCCATTTTGCCGGCATCCCGAGGGTTTCCCGACGGCATGGGGCTGTCCCACAATGGGAAACCCCATTGACCAGCCGGCGTAACGGAGCATTCCGGCGGCGAGGTGAAATAGAAATGTGTTGCGGTGGGGCGGAGATTCAGCAAGCAGGAGAGAGAGACCATTCCTTTTACTTCCAAAGTCTAAACACTTCTGCCGAGTTCTCTTGAAAAGAATCACACAGCAACCAATCATTGACCGTTGTCAGGAAGAACACTGTCCCTGAGCAACCCACCGGTTGCCAGCTAAACAATCGAACCTACTCCCTCCACAACCGGTTCCTAAGATCCACCCAGTGCCGAAGAGTCTGGCTTCTCCTTTCCCGAACACGAAGCCTGGAAACACAATGTCCCAGCAGCAGGCTCTTTCTTCCTAAAGGCACCTCCTGATTATGGGACCACGGACCAAAACAATAAAAGAAATGGAAACAAAGGAAATAAACAGGAAGGACTCCTACAGACTAAAGTGGGAATTAGATCTTATGAATGAGATTTGAAATATTCCTAAATGGGGAACTTTTTAAGTTTAGATTAGTTACAAAGTAGGTTTTTCTTAAAATGCCATCTGTCTTCGTCTGGCTCTATTTACATTAACATATTGTGACAGTCTTACGATGCAGTGGGAAGACCTCTGAGACAGAAGCTCAAGTCCCACCCTGCGGACAAACACTTTATCAACCTGCAGATCCTTCCAGCGCACGTCAATGGCAAGCGGTGCGAATGGGAGAGATTATCGGTCATCCAGGTGATGGTAAGAACATCGGCAGCCTCATATCGTGAACATGTACCAGGAAGCAATATGTGACCTGCTAATTTGTCTTCACTTTGCTGAACCAAATAGCATAGGCTGGCTGTTTGCCAACTGGCCACCAGTTAAATTATCCAACTAATCGCGGTGCTTTGTAGCAACTGGAGCACGTCCGAGGCGACAGCCTTTATTGCCATAAAATAATGGCTATGTCATGTGTGAAGTCGGCTGTTGATGATGGAATGATTTGTAAATGGAGTACTGCATCTTAATAACCACCCATATATTTAACTCTGGATATTATTGCTGGCTGATTTTACATGATCTTTTATGTTTTTGGCATGTTATAAGATGAGCCTCCATGCAATCAGGCAACTCTTTCTGAGTATTATCAATGCAATGAAGCATTTGGACCACGTTGTAGATATTTGGCCATGGGCCACCCAGCATTTGGAGCTTCCCAAGACTCTGACGTGGTAATGAGGAAGTGCATACTCGTGAGTGGTTCGAAGTGCATTGCAAATGCAAACACATGCCATCCTGAGTTGGAACTATATCCTTCATTGTCATTGGGTCAAAAGCCCAGAACTCCCTTCCTAACAGCACTGTAGGTGTACCTGCACCGTATGGACTGCAGCGGTTCAAGAAGACAGATCATTAGCATCTTCTCAAGGGCATTTAGTGATGGGCAATAGATAATGGCCTCGCCAGTGACACCCACATCCCATGAAAAGGTAAGAAAAAAGAGACCTAAAGTTTGGGGTAATCACTGGGCGACTGGTTTGTCTGAGCGATAGCAACACCTGTGGAAACTCAGGCCTACACATGGCTTACCAGGTGGTCTCTGAGGAGACTAGCTTATAGGGCGGCACGGTAGCACAGTGGTTGGCACTGCTGCCTCATAGCTCCAGGGACTCGGGTTCAATTCTGACCTTGGGTGACTGTGTGGAGTTTGCACTTTCTCCCCGTGTCTGCGTGGGCTTCTTCCGGGTGCTCCGGTTTCCTCCCACAGACCAAAGATGTGCAGGTTAAGTGGATTGACCATGCTAAATTGCCCCTTATTATCCAAAGATGTGCAGGTTAGGTGGATTGGCCATGCTAAATTGCCCCTTATTATCCAAAGATGTGCAGGTTAGGTGGATTGGCCATGCTAAATTGCCCCTTAGTATCCAAACATGTGCCGGTTAGGTGGATTGGTCATGTTAAATTGCCCCTTAGTGTCCAAAGATGTGAAGGTTAGATGGATTGGCCATGCTAAATTGCCTCTTAGTATCCAAAGATGTGCAGGTTAGGTGGATTGGCCATGCTAAATTGCCCTTTAGTGTCCAAAGTTGTGCAGGTTAGGTGGGGTTTCGGGGAGACGGCAGGGGAGAGGGCCTAGGTAGGGTCGGTTCAGATTCGATGAGCAGAATGGCCTCCTTCTGCACTGTCGGGATTCCATGATGAGAGAACACAGTGGTAAATCTCTCCTCTCCAATATGCTAGTCCATGATGATGTGGAGATGCCGGCGTTGGACTGGGGTGAGCACAGTAAGAAGTCTTACAACACCAGGTTAAAGTCCAACAGGTTTGTTTCAAACACGAGCTTTCGGAGCACGGCTCCTTCTTCAGGTGAATGGAAAGGCTTGTTCCAGAAATGTTTATATAGACACAGTCAGAGATGCCCCGGAATGCGAGCACCTGCAGGCAATCAAATCATCAAAGATGCAGAGAGAGAGGTCTGCTTTTTTGCATCTTTGTAGAAACTGAATGTCAGTGTCTATATGCGCGATCTTCCTGGAGATCCTCTCCACTTTGAGCCGGCAGTTTGCGGTGTCAATGGTAGCCATGATGTGGAGATGCCGGCGTTGGACTGGGGTGAGCACAGTAAGAAGTCTTACAACACCAGGTTAAAGTCCAACAGGTTTGTTTCAAACACGAGCTTTCGGAGCACGGCTCCTTCTTCAGGTGAATGGAAAGGCTTGTTCCAGAAATGTTATATAGACACAGTCAGAGATGCCCCGGAATGCGAGCACCTGCAGGCAATCAAATCATCAAAGATGCAGAGAGAGAGGTCTGCTTTTTTGCATCTTTGTAGAAACTGAATGTCAGTGTCTATATGCGCGATCTTCCTGGAGATCCTCTCCACTTTGAGCCGGCAGTTTGCGGTGTCAATGGTAGCCATGATGTGGAGATGCCGGTCCAGGAAGATCGCGCATATAGACACTGACATTCAGTTTCTACAAAGATGCAAAAAAGCAGACCTCTCTCTCTGCATCTTTGATGATTTGATTGCCTGCAGGTGCTCGCATTCCGGGGCATCTCTGACTGTGTCTATATAAACATTTCTGGAACAAGCCTTTCCATTCACCTGAAGAAGGAGCCGTGCTCCGAAAGCTCGTGTTTGAAACAAACCTGTTAGTCCATGATGTAATGGATTGTGGGTTCCATGCCTACTGTTCTCTTCTTTGGTCACATACTTGAATCAAGATAATGCATGGAAATTTCCAGTTGTCCTCCTTCATCGATTGGACAGACTGTCAAAATAGGTTGAGAATGTACAGGCAACAATTTTATTCAGGGTTTGGGACCTAGATGTCGGGAACATTTCCATGTCCCAACCTTTCATGGCATCAACATGACATGCATGTCACACGTTTGAACGGATTGGCCATTTAATGGCCAGAGTGCAAACTCACCATCCAGTTAACGATGGCGAATGTATTCCGTCAACAACCAATAGTGAAAAAGACTGCCTGCTGATACAGGTAAGCGAGAGAAGGAGGGCACCTCAAGGTGGAGTCATCTTCTCAATACATTTAAACACTTGGTGGATGAGAATGACCAGGCTGCCAGTCTGCCTTTGTAGAGGACGGACACCTCACAAGAGGACAACCCGTGGCTTCAGCTGTGGCTGTATTTCTGCACAGGCAATGGGGGCGGTTTTAAAGTTTTTCAGGAAAACGAGTCCTCGGCCAGCTGCTGGGATGCCTATTCCTTTCACTGGATGGTTCTGGCCATCACTGGGTGCCTGCCTTCTGACTGGAAGATTCCAGATGATGCCAGAGAGTGGAATTAATTGCTTCAATTGGCCACCTGCTACTTTTGGGTCGGTAGCTGTTATACCCCTGACTTTGCCTCCTTGACAATGGGCCAGTGGGGGCAAGGTTGAGGAAAACCAGTATGCTGCTCTCCCTCAGCATTCTGTCTGGCCTCCTTTGCTTCTGCTCTTCAAGGTCATTTGAAAATTTAGCCCCATGTGTGCACTCTGCAAAATGTGAAACAGAACAATCTCCCAATATCCAAATTGAATCATCAAAGCTTTTGCCAGTTGCTGATGCAGAGTAGCATGCCACAAAGACAGCTGGATTCATTGTAATCTTCATTGGGCTTGCACGGTGGCACAGTGGCTAGCACCACTGCCTCACAACGCCAGGGACCCGGGTAGAATTCCAATCTCGGGTTACTGTCTGTGTGGAGTTTGTACATTCTTACCATGCCTGTGTGGGTTTTCTCCGGGTGCTCTGGTTTCCTCCAACAGTCCAAAGATGTGCAGGTGGATTGGTTATTCAAAATTGCCCCAAGGTGAGGTTACGGGAATAGGGTGGGGGATTGGGCCAAGATGGGGGTGCTCTTTCAGAAGGCCAGTGCAGACTCGATGGGCTGAATGGCCTCTTATCTGCACTCTCGGGATTCTATGATTCTATCACTTTCTATGGTTTTGATCCTTTCATGTATGAAAATTGTGTGGATAGTGTTCAATTGTTCTGCTTTGATCATGTGAGTCAGGTAACCGATCTATGCTCACCGTGCTCAATTGGTTAAGTCTGGCTCAGAGATGAGTAAGCAGACACAGAAAAGCTGCTCAATGCAACGACAAGTGTGGGAGTAGACATTTTCAAAACACTGTGAATAAAACCTGTTGCACATTGAGGAAATAATGTCATCTCTGCATTGCTCTGAGATAAATCAAATATATCAAATAAACAATAGTGTGAGCATGTTTGGTCCAATTCAGCAACCTGGACTATATAGAAGGAGGGTATCAGATGTGTGGGAGTCATCGTCACTTCCAGGTTCTCCTCCATGTTATCCACCATCATGACTTGGCTATCAATCCCCATTCTTTCATCATCTCTGTATCAACATCCTGGAACTCACTATCTATCAGCACTGGGAGCGCCTCACCACATGGACTGCAGCAGTTCAAGAAGAGAACCCTGCACTGCCTCCCCAAGTTCACCTCAGGGTGAACAACCAAAACCAGCCTTGTCAGTGACACCCAGACCAAAACAGAAAAAAAGTATCTGTTTCCAAATGGAAAAAAGTGGGTTTTGTTTTCGCACGAGGCTAAACATTCTGAGATGCTGAGTGACCTGATGCTGCAGCAGTGAGAATGATTCATGTAGAATTGCAATGTTCAGTGCAAGTGCCAACCATGGAAGCAACCGATGGGCAAAGACTTGCGTTCTGGGTCACATTGAAATATTGATGTGGACCTGGCACTGCGATCTATGGGCACCGCAGTGGTTAGCACTGTTGCTTCACAGCGGCAGGAACCCGGGTCTACATGTTCTCCCCGTGTCTGCGTGCGTTTCCTACGGGTGCTCAGGTTTCCTCCCACAAGTCTCAAAAGACTGCTTGTTAAGTGAATTGGACATTCTGAATTCTCCCTCAGCGTACCCAAACGGGCAACACAATGTGGTGACTAGGGGATTTTCGCAGTAACTTCATTGCAGTGTTGTGACAATAAAGATTATTATTATTATTATTATAAACCACTGCCTTCACAGATTTTAAAAAACCCAGTCATGTGGATAAGTCAGATACTTGGAGGGGCTGTACAATTCATTCACGCTACACAGAATTTAGAGGAAAGGAGCAGGCCATTCGGCCCACCAGGTTTATGCTGGATCCACATGAGCTCCATTCACCCTACCCTGTAAGCATATCCTTCTATTCCTTTCTCCCTCAAATATAGATTGTGTGGGATAGATTTCGATCAGTTCTGGAAACCGAGACTGGGAATTAATGAGGCGCTGTGGGCCATCAGCAGCTGCAGAGTTGGACTCAACCACAATATATAACCTCATACCTGGTATACCACCACACTACCATTACCACCAAGCCAGGGGATTAACCCTGATTCAATGACGAGTGCAGGAGAGCAACACCAGACATACCGAAAAAATAGAACCATCAACCAGGTGAAGCTACAACACAGCCTTGTGTGCTGAAGAGCATAAGCAACAAGGCATAGACAGAGGTAAGTGATTCCACAACAAACGCATCAGACCTAAGCTCTGCAGTCCTGCCACATCCAGTTGTGAATGATGATGGACAATTCCAGAAATCACTGGAAGAGGAGGTTGCACAAATATCCCCATCCTCAATGATGGAGGAGCCCAGCACGTTTGTGTAATATATAAAGCTGAAACATTTGCAACAATCTTCAGCCAGAAGTGCTGAGTGGATGATCCCACTAACTCCAGGAAAGCACAAAGCTCTTCAGTGCTGTCTCATTTTCTGGCTGTTTTCAGTTAACAATGTGGAGCAAACTCATTTCATTCTCAAGGAAGGCAGAAAATTGCGAGCATTTTCTCAGATTTCTTTGGAAGTGAAAGGAACGGTTCTTCTGAAAGACATAAAAAATTATCTGTTTCCCCCAAACTATGAATCTCTGGAATAATTATGTTTATCCATCACAGGAATTTGATACCCGCACAGGGAAATAATTGTCTTATTCAATGTCCATCACTAAGAGTGGCTCGGTAGCACCACCACTGACTGAGATGGCCAAGTCCTAAATGCCTGCGTCTGCGACAGGCAGTGAGGGAGCAACCAAGAGGGGAAAACATACTTGACCTCGCCCTCACCAACCTTCCTGGAGCAGATGCATCTATGCATAACAGTATTGGTAGGAGTGATCACCGCACAGTCCTTGTGGAGATGGATTGGCCATGCATCTTCACGTTGAAGATACCCTCTCTCATGTTGTGTGGCACTACCTCTGTGCTAAATAGGATAGAATTTGAACAGATCTAGCAACTCAAGATTGGGCAAACATGACGTGCTGTCGGCCATCAGCAGCAGCAGAATTATTTTCAACCACAATCTGTGACCTCATGACCTGGCATAACCCCCACTCTATCATCACCGCCAAGCCAGGGGATCAGCCCTGGTTCAATGAAAAGTGCAGGAGTGCATTCCAGGAGAAAAAGTAAGCCGACCGAAAATGAGGTATCAACCAGGTGAAGTCACAACACAGGACTACTTGTGGCCAAACAGCGGAAGCAGCAAGCGATATATAGAACTAAGGAATTCCACAACCAACGAATCAAATCTAAGCTCTGCAGTCCTGTAAAATCCAGTCGTGAATATGTTGGACAATTAAACAACTCACTGGAGGAGGAGGCGCCATAAATATCCCCATTCTCAATGATGGAGGAGCCCACCACATCAGTGAAATGAAAAATGAAATGAAATGAAAATCGCTTGTCACGAGTAGGCTTCAATGAAGTTACTGTGAAAAGCCCCTAGTCGCCACATTCCGGCGCCTGTTCGGGGAGGCTGGTACGGGAATTGAACCGTGCTGCTGACCTGCCTTGGTCTGCGTTAAAAGCCAGCGATTTAGCCCAGTGTGCTAAACCAAGGTAAGGCTGAAATATTTGCTGGAATCTTCAGCCAGAAGTGCTGAGCGGATGATCCCTCTCGGCCTCCCCTCCCCGGAGGCCCCAGCATCATGGATATCAGTCTTCAGCCAATTCGGTTCACCCCACACCGAAGTGAGTGTGGGCGAAGGCTCTGGCTAAGGGCCCTAACAATATTTTGCTATATAGTACTTGTGCCGTGCCCCTAGCCAAGCTGTTCCAGTATAGCTACAGGCTTGGCATTTACTCAGCAATGTGGGAATTTTCCCAGGTATGTCTTGTACACAAAAAGGAGGAGAAATCCAACACAGCCAAATCTGCCCCATCAGTCTACTCTCGATCATCAGTAAAATGATGGAAGTGCTAATTACCAGTGTTATCAAGCGACACTTCTTCAGCTCACTGATGCCCCGTTTGAGTTTCGCCAGGGTAACATGTAACGATCCCGGTACAGACCCCAACACTGACTAGGGGACGAGACAGAAACACCAATATTTTAATGTAGTTTTGAAAGACTGTGAGGAAAGGATACCTTGCTTCAGGAGTGATTACACAGAAACTCGGGATATGGGGCTGGATTCTTCGCTGTGGGATTCTCCGTTTCGTCGGCAGCGCATCCATGCCCGGGATTTTCCGATGGCGTGGGGCTGCTCACAATGGGAAACCCCATTGACCAGCTGACGGAGAATCCCGCTGCCAGTAGGGGCGTGCCCCACCAGAAAACTGATGTGGTGGGAAGGAGAATCCTGTCCATGATATTTTAAAATGAACATTATCACTAACACAGTATTAAAATATCTTTAACATCACACAATAAAATAGTGTACAATTAGAGATAATGGGTGGCACGGAGCACAGTGCTTAACACTGTTGCTTCACAGTGCCAGGGACCTGGGTTCAATTCCCGGCTTGGGTCAATGTCTGTGCGGCGTCTGCATGTTCTCTGTAGTGAAAGTGAAAATCTGATTGCTCAGTTTTTTGATGTATTTGGACAGACTTCCTCATAGTGAAAGTGAAAATCGCTTATTGTCACGAGTAGGCTGTTACTTTCACAGTAACAGTAACAGCCTACTCGTGACAATAAGCGATTTTCACTTTCACTATGAGGAAGTCTGTCCAAATGCATCAAAAAACTGAGCAATCACCGGGCTTGAGTTGACAAGTGGAAAGCAACATTTGCATCACAGAAGTACCAGGCAATGAGAATCTCCAAGAAAATCTATCCATCACCCCTTGACACTCAATAAAATGTCTATTGCTGAATCTGCCAGTTTCAACATTCAGGGGGCTATCATTGATTGGAAACTGAATTTGATTAGCCTTGAAAATACTGTGGCTACAAGAGGAGGTCAGGAATCCTGTGGCATGTAACTCGCCAAAGCCTGTCCACCATCACCTATAAGGCACAAGTCAGGAGTGTGATGGAATACTCTCCACTTGCCTGGATGAGTGCAGCTCCAACAACACTCGAGAAGCTGAACACCATCCAGGGCAAAGCACAACCCGCTTGATTGGCACCCCTTCCACAAACATTCACTCCTTCCACCATCGACAAACAGTGACAGCAGTGTGTACCATCTACAAGAGGCATTGCAGGAACTCATCAGTATCTCTCAGACAGCAGCCTTCAAACCCATGAACTCTACTATCTTGAAGGACACATGGGAACACCACCACGTGGATGTTGCCCTCCAAGGGCAACTGTCACTGTCTGTGTGGAGTCTGCACGTCCTCCCCCTGTGTGCGTGGGTTTCCTCCGGGTGCTCCGGTTTCCTCCCACAGTCCAAAGATGTGCGGGTTAGGTGGATTGGCCATGCTAAATTGCCCGTAGTGTCCTAATAAATGTAAGGTTAAGGGGGAGGTTGTTGGGTTACGGGTATAGGGTGGATACGTGGGTTTGAGTAGGGTGATCATGGCTCGGCACAACATTGAGGGCCGAAGGGCCTGTTCTGTGCTGTACTGTTCTATGTCTATGTCTATGTCTAAGTCACTCACCATCCTGATTTGGAAATATATCGCCGTTCCTTCACTGTCACTGGGTCAAAAACCCGGAACTCCCTCTCTAATAGCACAGTGGGCGTACCTGCACCACATAGGCTGCAGCGATTCAAGAAGGCAACTCACCACCACCTTCTCAAGGACAATTAGGGATGGATAATAAATGCTGGCCCAGCCAATGACATCCACGTCCCGTAGAAACAAATTAAAAAAGTACGCAGCTAACTTCCCCTTAAATGCTTCAATTCTATTCATCTCCACCATTTTCGTCACTTGCCTGTTAGCTCAATAGTAAAACACTGTCTGGGAAAGAAGAGACAACGGGCAAAGGGCAGAGCTGCTGAATTTGGTTTTAATAACAAAATGTTTTTTTAAAATTTGTTTTTATTCAAAAAATACCCATTGTACCAACCCCTGCAGACCTGCCGATTCTCCTTTGTTTCCTTCAGGGTTTCAGGTTTAAAGTGCTGTTCCTACTGTCTGGTTGCCATAGTGACCAAATAATCACTGTGCCCAGATCCTTTTAAATGACGTACTGGCACAGCGTTAATTCTAGTGTATATAAAATTGTGAATAGCTACTGACAAATCCTGTGGCTCAGAACTAACATGCACCTTGGGATTTTTGAAACAAGCAAACCTCCCACTCTGACTGTGGCTTGAACAACATTAAACAAACAATGTGTTGGCTTTAGGAACATAGTAACAGGAGTAGGCCATTCAGCCCCTTGAGCCTGTCCCGCCATTAAATGAGATCACGGCTGATAAGTATGGATAAGTGTAAGGTTATTCACTTTGGAAGAAAAAACAAAAAGGCAGATTACTACAGTGTTCTTCAAAGTCGGGAACGCGACCCCCCGCGGGTAGGTCGCGGGCGGGTGTCGGGAGGGTCGCGGAGCCGTTGTCCACTGCGCTCCTGATCGCGCAAATCCCCGCGGAGCAGCCGGCTTTTCACAACGCTGGCTGCAAGGGGCCGTGAACATGTTAAAAAAAAGCGGCCGCATTGCACATGCGCGCACGATGATCAACGTGAATGCGCAACTGTGTATGCGCGGCGATGATCGGGCACGCAAGCGCAGTGCTGCCGCTATTTTTTTAAACGGTTGCAGCTTTTTGTTTTACAAGTTCTGTAGTGGTTTTTGTTCATTTATTTTATTCATTTAATTTTAATTTTTTTCATTTATTTTATTCATTTTATTTTTTTTACAAGTTTGGGGGGGTTTTATTCATTTTTTCATTTATTTTATTCATTTTATTTTTTTACAAGTTTGGGGGGGTTTTATTCATTTTTTTCATTTATTTTACTCATTTTATTTTTAAATATTTTTACAAGTTCGGGGGGGGGTTTATTTGATAACATTTTGCAGGAAAAAAATGCAGAACTTTGGACAGATGGAGACACTATACTTTCCGACACAAGAAGGCTTCACCTTCATCCAACAAGTTCCATTGGAGGAGCGTGTACGAGGGCCAAAAGGACCCAAAACAATTTCCTCCATTTTTGTCAGCAGCAAACAAGGTAAGAGAAAATGGTGGGTTGCGCAGGTCGGCTGGCATGGGTCGCGAAGTTCGGCCGGCGTGGGTCGCGAAGGACAGCCGGTGTGGGTCGCGAAGGTTAGCCGGTTGGTAAAAATGGGTCCCCGTAAAAAAAGTTTGAAGAACGCTGGATTACTATGAGAATGGCTGTAAATTGGGAGAGGGGAGTGTCCAGCGGGACCCGGGTGTCCTTGTGTATCAGTCTCTGAAGGTAAGCATGCAGGTGCAGCAGGCGGTAAAGAAGGCTAATGGTATGTTGGCCTTCATTGCGAGAGGTTTTGAGTACAGAAGCAGGTTGTGTTGCTGCAATTATACAGGGCCTTCGTGAGGCCACACCTAGAATATTGTGTGCAGTTTTGGTCTCCTTTTCTGAGGAAGGATGTTCTTGCTCTCAAAAATATGCATCAAAGGTTTACCAGGCTGATTCTGGGGATGGCAGGGCTGACATCCGAGGAGAGATTGACTAGGTTAGGATTGTTTTCGCTGGAGTTCAGATGAATGAGGGGGATCTCTTTGACTTAAAAAATTCTAACAGGACTAGATAGAGTGGATGCAGAGAGGATGTTCCCGATGGTGGGTGTGTCGAGAACCAGGGGTCACAGTCTGAGGATTCGGGGTAGACCAGTTAGGACAGAGATGAAGAGACATTTCTTCACCCAAAGAGTGGTGAGCCTGTGGAATTCATTACCACAGGGAGTAAGTGAGGCTAAGACATTGAATACATTCAAGAGGCAGCTAGATATAGCACTTGAGGCAAATGGGATCAAGGGTATGGGGAGAAAGCAGGATTAGGTTATTGAGTTGGATGATAAGCCATGATTATGACGAATGACGGAGCAGGCTCGAAGGGCTGAATGGTCTCCTCCTGCTCCTATCTTCCATTTTTCTGATCACTGGCCTAACTTTGGCCCATGTCCCTTAATATCTTTGCTTAATCTATCTCACATTTAAAATGAACTGTTCTAGCTTGAACTGCTGATTGTGGGAGAGAGTTCCAAACCTCTACCACCCTTTGAGTGAAGAAATTCTTCCTAACATGTCTCCTGAAAGGGCTGGCCCTAATTTTTAGACTATGTCCCCTAGCTTTAGAATCTCCAACCAGTGGAAATAGTTTATCTTTATCTTCTCTGTCTTCCCCCATTAATATCTTAAATAATTCGATCAGAGCACCCGTTAATATTCTAACTTCTAGCAAAAACAGGCTAATCTGTGTAATGCCTCCTCATAAATTAATCCCTGTAGTCCAGGTATTATTTTTGTAAACCAACGTTGCACTCCCTTCAAGGCCAAAATATGCTTCCTAAGGTGTGGCGCTGCCATATTTTTCACGTTTGTTTTTCCCAGCAGTATGTGTGCAAACTCCAGTTACCATGGATTCCTTGAAATATATCTTGAGACACTGTGGTACGACAGGTAACGTGCCCATTTCCTTTCTTGTGAAATAATCAGATGATAGTTACATTTCACAGTAGGAGGCCATTCGGCCTGTTATGTCTCGACCAATTCTCTACCAGAGCAACTCACTCAGTCCCATTCTTTAACCTTGTCCCTGAAGTCCTGCAAATGTGTTCTCTTGGATAATTGTCCAATACTCTTATGAAATACACAATTGAATCTATCTCTGCCACATTCTCAGGTGGTGCATCCCTGACCCTATCCACCCTCTGCGTAAATTCTCTGTTTTCCTCCACCCCGT
This sequence comes from Scyliorhinus canicula, assembly GCF_902713615.1. Taxonomy (NCBI): domain Eukaryota; kingdom Metazoa; phylum Chordata; class Chondrichthyes; order Carcharhiniformes; family Scyliorhinidae; genus Scyliorhinus; species Scyliorhinus canicula. The sequence continues at coordinate 177,672,706 of NC_052153.1, forward strand.
ATCATCGTTTCTTTTCCCAAACGTTTTCACTTAAATCGGTGTCCTCTGGTTCCTGATCCTTCCCACGAATAGGAACAGTTCCTCCCTATTTACTCTGCCCACACACTTCATGATATTTTCAAATAATAATCTTCATTAGTGTCACAAGTAGGCTTAAATTAACACTGCAATGAAGTTACTGTGAAATTCCCCTAGTCACCACACTACGGCGCCTGTTCGGGTACACAGAGGGAGAATTCAGAATGTCCAATTCACCGAACCAGCACACCTTTCGGGACTTGTGGGAGGAAATCGGAGCACCCGTAGGAAATCCACGCAGACACGGGGAGAATGTGCAGGCTCCGCCCAGACAGTGACCCAAGCCGGGAATCGAATCTGGGACGTGGCGCTGTTCTCCGAGTAGAACAATCCCAGCTTCTCTGATCCACCCACGGAACTGAAGTCCCTCATTCCTGGAACTACTCTCGTGGATGGAATGGCGGCACAGCGGTTAGCACTGCTGCCTCACCGTGCCATGGATCTGGGTTCAATTCCGATCTTTGGTGACTGTGTGGAATTTGCATGTTCTCTCCGTGTCTGCGTGGGTTTCCTCCGGGTGCTCTGGTTTCCTACCACAGTCCAAAGACGTGCAGGTTAGGTGGATTGGATATGCTAAGTTGCCCCTTAGTTTCTAAAGATGTGCAGGTTAGGTGGGGTTATGGAAATGGGGGGGGGGGGGGGGGGGGCAGTGGCTAGGTAGGATACTCTTTCAGAGGGTCGGTGCAGTCACGATGGGCTGAATGGCCTCCTTCTGCACTGAAGGGATTCTATGAAAATTTTCTGCATGCTCGCCGAATACTTTAACATTTTTTCTAAAATGTGGTAAAGAAGTGGAAACTGTTCGATTTGAGGCTGAACGAAAGATTTCAATAACTCAGATTGATCAAAACTTCCTCGCTATGACCCTATTAATAAAGGGCAGGATTCCTGTGTGTGATTAGCGATTCACTCAACCTACCCTGCCACCTTCAATGGTCTGAGCACATATAACCCCAGGCCCCTTTTCTCCTGTGCTCCGTTAGGATTGTACCCTTTATTTTGTATTGTCTCTCTGCACCAAATGAGTCACCTCACACTACGAGGCATTACATTTCATCTGTCACTTGTCCGTCCATTGCGCCAACCTGCTTCTGTCCTTTTGGAGTTGAACACTATCCTCCTCAGCTTGCGATACTTCCAGGGTTTGAGTCATCTGCAAATTTTGAAATTGCGTCCCATGTCCCTCGGTTTCGGTCATTAATATATAATCACGAGAAACAGGTGTCCCAGTGCTGACCCCCCAGGAGAATAAACAGTCCTGCTGCAGCCTGAAAGGGGATCAGTCAGAGCTATTCCTGTAACTCAGTCAATTTTATATCCATATTTCTCCTGTCTCCTTCATTCCTTTCTTGGATTTGTTCGCAAGCCTGGCACATATAGTGACGCATTCATTCATTCATTCAATCCCATGGGCTCTTCCCAAAAGCAGGTCCTGGGCTCATTGACTGCTGATGCTTTATCTTGAGCTGTTGTCTTGGCAGTTTTTGTCACTGGTCCTTTGCCATTGCTTTCCACTCTCAGGGGCAGGGTGAAGAGACAGGGCTAAGTCCTACCTCAGCAAGAAAGGGAATTGAACTGACTTTGCCAACATCATTTGGAACCACATGCTATCTGACTACCCTCCCCTTTCCTTATTGTGCTATATGCAACACCATTGTTCATTTATTAAATTCATCCGTATAATGACTGTGGTGATATGCATCAGTAAATACACAAGGGGTTAATGTAAGTACACGTAGACTAGCTAGACGCTAGAGGGAGCACCAGAGACATGACACACAGACACTCAACCAATAGATCAGTAAGATAGGACACGACCAATGGGCATTCACGATACACACAGAGGTGACACTACCACAGGAGGGCATTACACCGGCCCATATATAAAGGACACAGCACACATGATCTTCCTCTTTCCAGTGGAGACACTCAGTGAGTACAGACACAGGGTTGATTCAACATCACACCCACCACGTGGATTGTAGCAGACTGGTTCGTCAGTCTGAGTAGCTATAGAAGGATTAATAGTAGAGGCGAATCCGAGTGGGAGAATTGTAAATAGTTTAATAAACGTGTTGAAGTTATCTCCACGTCTGAACCTTCCTTTGTCAGAGTGAACATCAAGGAAGTCGCTTATGCTACGCCAAGAGCATAACAAGACAATGTCTACACTGAAAAGGGAAAATGGCGATCCTAAGAGTGATTGAATAATGCTGAGTGTATGAATAACTATCTTTGAGACTCACAACGCAAAACCAGTCTTTAACACTATTGTACAGCTAATCCACTAATAATCTTATCCAAAATGCCAAGGAAATGTCATTTGCTGATAATGTACTGTTGAAAAGAACGTTGTTTACAAATAATCCATACCATTAACATTAGCAATGATCCTCCAATTTGCTATGTTTGCTGAAAAATATATCTTGCAAGTTGGAGAATTCACATGGTTCCATTCTTTCTATCTAATGGCAGCTGGAGAATCACTTGCAATAGTTTCTCTTCCTGTTCTCGTCTTCTCTGGGATGCTTCATTACTTTGAAGGTGAGGCTTAAATATTCTCTGTATCTATATATCTAGAAGCTATTGTTAAACTTGATCATTTTTCTGTCCATTCATTTCATGAAGTTATTTAAGTTTCTTTGTAATTCCATGTTTTGTATTGCCTTTAAGGTTTTTTTGGTCAGAACACCTTTTACTCACTCACTTGGGTCATCTGGATTGCAGTGGCTTCTCCCCCATACTAAGAGAACCATGTCAAAGGTTACTCTTCTCTCTGTGAGTTAAGTACAGGAGGTCACATTCTCCTAAGGTCGCGGTTCAAAATACATATGTCCCCATGAATTAAAATGCCAAAACTCTGCTCAGCATTTGTGGCACCAAATGAGATGATTTCATTCTGCTCCACTGACTAGAGGTCACAGAAAAGAAAACACTGGACTTTAACTGAAGGCTAACTCTGGCCTATGACATTTAAGAAATTCAGCCTTATTTATGGCAAAGTATGTGTCCTGGGGAGGGAGCCGTACAAAATTGTTCGCTTCATTTTTAATTAGCTTTCTTTCTCTGAGGGATCAATTTGCTTTTGTTGCATACATCCATATATATGTCGTTGTGAGTCATTAGCACAGTTTCGCCTGGAAATTCCGTAGGGGTTATCACAATCTTCCGCTCGAACTTCCCAGAAAAATGTCTTCAACAGCTGGGCGTTTTATAAAATCAACTTTTGTCATTACTCGAAGTGCACTTCCTGTCACCCAATGAAGGTACTGTTAAGAGACCGAAAGGGAGGGGCCAATTCTTCAAACATCACCGTTGACATATTTGAGCCAAGTCGTGCATCCAGTGTAGCATTGTAGGATAGGAGGAAATTCAGCCCATTTAGCTGGTGTTGGCTCTTCGCAGGTGCAATTTCACTCGTCCAATGCCCCCACCCACCCTTCCCCCGTAACCCCGCAATTTATTTTTATCTTCAGAAGCCTATCCATTCCCGTTTCAATTCCATAATTAACTCTGCCCACGCCACACACTTAGGCAGTGCGTTACAGATCCTAATTGCTTGGTGTGGAGACAGATCACTCAAGTCGAGAAGTCAAGTACAAAACTGATGTACAGAATATTGGGGGGGATTCTCCAAAATGGAGCCCAAGTGTTCACGCCGTCGTGTACGCCGTTGCGTTTCACGACCACGCGAAACGGGCATGGGGACGATCGATTCGGCGCTGGAGCGGTTCAAGCCGCTCCAGCCTTCCTTCCCAGCGGCAAATGGGTGCCACGCCAACCCGCACATACGCAGTTGGGCCGCGCCAACCTGCGCATGCGTGGGGGACTTCTTCAGCGCGTCGGCCCCGACTCAACATGGCGTCGGTGTTCAAGGACCAGCCGCGCAGGAAAGTAGGCCCGGGGGTGGAGAGGCCGGCCCGCCAATCGGTGGCCCCCGATCGCTGGCCAGATCCCATTGGAGCACCCCCCCGGGGACAGAGCCGCCATTCCCCCCCCCACAGGGCGCCCACCCGACCGTTCGCGCAGAGTTCCCGCCTGCAGTGACCAGGGGTGAACAGCGCCGGTGGGACTCTGTCGTATCCGCCCATCCGGGCCGGAGAATTCGGCGGCCCCGCCGATTCCAGCGGCCCGCAGTCGGCGCCGCACCAATTGCGTCGGTGCAAATGGCGTAAATTCTCCGCACCTCGGAGAATCGTGTGCCGGCATTGGGGCATCGTGGCGTGGTTACAGCGATTCTCCGGCCCGGTGCGGGGCTCGTAGAATCGCCCCTACTGTGTGTTGCGGTACACCTTTAATAGCTGTTGCTACCTTTCTGATGTATAGAAGTGTGATTAATTACGATCCCAGACCGGATCCCGGTAGTGGGACTCGGATACGGGACAGAAACCCAAATAGTTTATTTTAATTTTGACTGTGAAGAAAGGACACCTTGCTCTAGGAGTGACTACACAAAGAAATAGGGATCGCCCATGAATTTCTGAGACCCCGCCAATTCCGACCCCTGACCCATCAATTCTCCCTTGCACAGGTTTTCATTCTATGACACCTCCCATCCCCTTCCTAACAAATCTGGCCCCCGGACCCCACACCCACATACCACTCCCTTGTGTGACTCTCCTGGAGCCTTGGGGAATATGGGAAGAATTGCCGAGAGCTTTTACCTGAAGTGGTCATGTTTCACGAGACAATATTCCTAGGTGGCGCAACAGCAGCAAGTGAGTTGATACTGTCTGCTGAATGGGCTTAATAGTTTTTCTCATTGAATCCCCACAGTGCGGAAGGAAGCCATTCGGCTCATCGAGTCTGCACCGACCCTCATGAAAAGCATTGTACCTAGACCCACTCCACTGCCCTATCCCCGTAACCCTGCGCATTGACCATGGCCAATCCACCTAAGTGAACATCTTTGGACACTAAAGGGAAATTTAGCATGGTTAATCCACCCAACTTGCACATCTTTGCGCTGTGAGAGGAAAAGGGAGCATCCAGAGTAAACCCACGCAGAGCGAGAGTACAAATTCTACACAGTCACCCAAGGTTGGAATTGAACCCATGTCCCTGATGCTGTGAGGCAGCAGTGATGACCACCGTGCCACCGTGTCACCATCTTGCCCACTTGTCCACCTTTCTGTACACTTCTATGTGCAGACTATTGTATTATATCTGGGCCCTGCCTGGTGTGTGACTCAGGGAGTTCACCCAGTCAGGAGTTGAGTCCGGTATCAGTCCCCTAATTGTATAATTCCCCCATTCCAGAATTCAGTTCTTCCTCTATCTTTCCTCATTAAGGCGAGCAAACAAATCAGATCACACAAAATAAATTTTCCTTCCATGTTTATTCTCCTGTTCAAATCATTGAAATAAAATAGAAGAACATCCAAAAATGACAACCAGGAAGAGATTCTCTGCTCCGTCCAGCCTGTCCCACATAATGGTGAGGCAAAATATGTCGACTTCTGCAGCCCAACAGGGACCGTGTCACCTCTCAGGAGAGGCACAAAAAACAGATCAAATAGCACGATGAATTTTGGGGAAATCCTTCCTGGGAAGTTCCTCCCTCATCCCCTTAGGCAGGTGGTGGTGTAGTGGTATTGTCACCGGTCTCATCATTCAGAGACCCAGGGTGATGTGCTTGTCTTAGGTTCAAATCCCACCATGGCAGAATTCAATAAGACTCTGGAATTGAAAGTCCAATTATGACCATAAAATCATCACAGATACTCATAAAAGTCCATTGGGTTCACTAATGTCCTTCAGGGAAATATACCATCCTTAGCACGTCCTCCCCGTGTGTGCGTGGGTTTCCTCCGGGTGCTCCGGTTTCCTCCCACAGTCCAAAGATGTGCGGGTTAGGTGGATTGGCCATGCTAAATTGCCCGTAGCGTCCTAAAAAGTAATGTTAAGGGAGGGAGGTTGTTGGGTTACGGGTATAAGGTGGATACGTGGGTTTGAGTGGGGTGATCATGGCTCGGCACAACATCGAGGGCCGAAGGGCCTGTTCTGTGCTGTACTGTTCTATGTTCTATGTTTAACTGTTCTGACCGACATGTGACTCCAGATCTGAAGCAATGTGGTTGACCCTGAAATGGCCTCCCAATCCACTCAGTTGAAGGGCAATAAGGGATGGGCAATAAATAAATGGTTGCCTTGCCAGCATCCCATGAATCAATTTTTAAAATATCAGCAACAAGTCCAGGAGATCACCCATGTATTATAGACTACTTTTCAGAGTTTGGGATGGCTTTGAATCAGGTCTGCAGGCAGCGGAGGTTGAACAAAATTCCCTATTGTTCTCTAGTGTTGGGGGCAGCTGAAATGGTGGAGGATGCTCCATAATCCCTTGAGGTTGACAGGGTCGAAGGCCTTTTTGAGGTCAAAGAAGGCCATGTACAAGGGAAGGTGCTGTTCTCTGCATTTCTCTTGTAGTTGCTGTGCGGTGACGATCATGTCCGCTGTGCCCCTTAGTGGGCAGAATCTTAATTGTGACTCTGGGAGGAGCTCTTCAGCCATGCAGAGAAGGTGATTGAGGAAAGCAATAGTGCGATGACCTTCTCTGTGGCCGACAGCAGTGACGTTCTTCAACGTCTCTACTTCCTATGGAAGTTAAAGAAATTCGGCATGACTCTCTCAAACTTCGACAGATGTACGATAGACAGCATCCTATCCGGCTGCATCACAGCTTGGTATGGCAACTGCTCGGCCCAAGATTGCAAGAAACTGCAGAGTGTGGCGGCGAACTCAGTCCAACGCATTACACAAGCTTGCCACCCTCACATTGATTCTATCTACACCTCCCGCTGCCTCAGGAAGGCAGACACCATCATCAGAGACCCCTCCCACCCAGGCATTGCCTTCTTCCAGACCCTTCCATTAGGCAGAAGGTACAGAAGTCTGAAGACCTGCACATCCAGACATAGGAACAGCTTTTTCCCCACAGCTACTAGACTCAACGACTCTCCCTTGGACTGATGTGTTCCCTATAAGACACTGTTCACAATGCCCTATGCTGTTCTTGCTCATATATTTGCTTTGTTTGGCCCTTGTTCTGCACTATAACCAATTACTTATTTGTCAATGTACTTTGTCGATTATTCTTTTCGTCTACTTTGTACGTACGTGTACATTCCCTTGGCTGCAGAAGATACTTTTCATGGTACTTCAGTACATGAAAATGAAAATGAAATGAAAATCGCTTATTGTCACAAGTAGGCTTCAAATGAAGTTACTGTGAAAAGCCCCTAGTCGCCACATTCCGGCGCCTGTTCGGGGAGGCTGTTACGGGAATCGAACCATGCTGCTGGCTTGTCTTGGTCTGCTTTCAAAGCCAGCGATTAGCCCTGTGAGCTAAACAGCCCCTGTGACAATCAATCAATCAATCAATCAATTTTCTTGAAGATGTCCACAATTATGTCTCTGAGTTCTCCCAGCATGTTCCCCTTCCAGGGAATGAGGTTGTGTATTTGCGTCTATAGCGCTTCTTCGGCCTGTTTTAGTGCTATGGAGGGGATCAAGCTGATCCCGATGCCTTGTTCTTTAGCTGTCAGATGGCCTTTTCTACCTTGTCCCGGGTTGGGGTCATGCTGAGATGGTGGCGGGTAGCATGTTCAAGGATGGAGTCAAGGACACTCACCATGAAGACAGAGAGCCTCTGTTAAGGAGATCCTAGAGGTGCTTCTTCCAGTAGGCGCTGACTGTTCTTGATAAGCAGCTCCCCATTCTTGGCCAGCAGGGGGATCTTGAGTGCTTGGGCCAGAGGTGGTGTTGACTGCTTAAAGAAGCCTCAATGGTCCTGGGTGTTGGCTTTCTGCTGGATCTCCTGTGCTTTCTCCACCCACCATCTGTTCTTTAGTTTGTCGGTTGTTCTTGGGCCTTAGCCTTCAGCTGTTTGTCGAGCTGCTTTCTTGCTCTCGTGTTGGGTTGCAGTTTCAGGTTCAGAAAAGCCGTGTGCTTGCGGTTTGCCAACTCTTGCGTCTCGTGGTCATTCTCATCAAACCAGTCTTGGTGTTTCCTGGTCGAGTGACCAAGTTTCTCTTCACAGATGCTGATTATGGAGGCATTAAGGGCAGCCCAGGTGCTGTAGACACTCTTTGTCTCTCTATCACTGGGAGTCATCATGTTGGCAGTGAGGCACGGGCTGAATAGGGCTCTCTGTCAGGGTCTTTGAGTGTCTTTGAGTCAATTTTCATGAGGCATTTTTTTTTGCCATTACTGCTTTGGGGCCACAGTGATGTTGATCACACAGTGGATTAGACCGTGGTCCATCAGCAATTATTGGGTCCTGTCATGGCCTGAGCCATACACAAGTCCCTGCGGTCCCTCACTCAGAGCAGGTGTACTTGCAACGATGGTGTTGCCACGATGCCTTGTGCTTGACCCTCTGACAGAACAAGGTGTTGGTTATGACAAGGCCGTATTCTCGGCATTTTGTCAGAAGCAGGAGTTGATGTTAGATTTCCCTACCCACTCTCTGCTGATTATACCTCTCCAGAGGTCTGTGTCCTTTCCAACTCTGATGTTGAAGTCACCAAGGAGGATCAGCTTGCCACCCGTCGGGATTCAGACAAGTATTGTTCGAGGCTGGAGTAAAATTCCTCTTTGAACTCGTCCGTCGCTTCCAATTTTGGGGCGTTCACACTGAGAACTGGAGCACACAGATGCTGGGCTAGAGTAAGCTGAAGAGTCATGAGTTATTTGTTGATCCTACAAAGAGGGGTCTCTGAGACGGCTAACTATTTTGTTTTGAATTGTGAAGCTAACCCGTGGAGACAGCGGATTCTGGTTTACCTTTTCAGAAACCACCTTGTTCCTTGAGCTGGTGTCCCTCTGACCACCGGGTCTCAGTGTGATGATTTCAATGTCCAAACGCCTGAGCTCCTGGGCAGCGATAAGAGTACCCTATTCGGGGCAGCACGGTAGCATTGTGGATAGCACAATCGCTTCACAGCTCCAGGGTCCCAGGTTCGATTCCGGCTTGGGTCACTGTCTGTGCGGAGTCTGCACATCCTCCCCGTGTGTGTGTGGGTTTCCTCCGGGTGCTCCGGTTTCCTCCCACAGTCCAAAGATGTGCAGGTTAGGTGGATTGGCCATGATAAATTGCCTTTAGTGTCCAAAAGTGCCCTTAGTGTTGGGTGGGGTTACTGGGTTATGGGATAGGGTGGAGTTGTTGACCTTGAGTAGGGTGCTCTTTCCAAGAGCCGGTGCAGACTTGATGGGCTGAATGGCCTCCTTCTGCACTGTAAATTCTATGATTCTATTCCAGTCTGTCACTGTTGGAATAGTCCATGAGGGTCCAGATGTGCACACCAGCCAGCACAATGACTTGAAAGAGCATGGCCTTGGTCCAGTGGAACGAGGTCCTTGATATCGTCTTCTGCTTGGGCCTTAGATATTCAAGCACACGTAACATCATAGAACCAAAGAATTATTTCAGCAGCACAGAAGGAGTGTCTGCACTGGCTTTCAAAATGAGCATGATAGCTTCGTGCCATTACCTGCCTTTTCCCCTGCATTTGGTTTCTCTTCAAATAATCATCTGATGCCCTCTTGAATGTCTTGATTGAACCTGCCTCCACCACACTCGCAGGCAGTGCATTCCAGACCCTAACCACTCTGACCTTTCTCCTTTCTCCGTTACACAGGAACTCTCTCCTTGGGATTCATAAAGTACAGTCGCATCCTCATGAGCTCATGAGGGTGGCACTCAAATGTGGGTTCATTTGGAAAACTCTGATTACATTTGGAATAGTGCGGCCTGAATGCTGGTCCACACTGGGTTCACCGTCCTCCTCCAGTGCTGGTCCACACTGGGTTCATCGTCCCCCTCCCGCACTGCTCCGCACTGGGTTCACTGTCCTCCTCCAGTGCTGGTCCACACTGGGTTCACCGCTCTCCTCCAACGCTGCTCCACACTGGGTTCACTGTCCTCCTCCAGTGCTGGTCCACACTGAGTTCACCATCATCCTCCAGAGCTGCTCCATACTGGGTTCACTGTCATCCTCCAACGCTGCTCCACACTGGGTTCACTGTCCTCCTCCAGCGCTGCTCTACTCTGGGTTCACAATTCTCTCCCAGCACTGCTCCACACTGAGTTCACCGCTCTCCTCCAGTGCTATCACGATCCCGAACCAGACCTAACAATGACTAGGATACTGGACAGAAACTCCAATATTTCATTTTAATTTTGTAAAACTGGGATGAAAGGATACGTCATTCCAGGAGTGATGCCACGAATAGGGATATGATACATTAAAACACACTTTATTGCTGACACAGTATTAAAATATCCTTAACATTAAACTAGAAAATAGCTTACAATTAATTACTGTTTAAACAATGCTAATTAATACAGTGAGGCTTAACTGCTATCTTTAGTCCCACTCAAACAACAAAAAACATCTCAGCTCTCAATCCACTGTTAAATACAGTTAACACTCCGGAATATCTGCCTTACAGAGATGTTCTTTGCGAAAGACAGATCCTTTGACACTACTTTCAAGAAACAATCTGAGTCCTGTCAGTACCATGTAGAAACTCTGGTTGTATTCCTTCAGGCGATGCTTCTCAGATTATTTCAGCTCACTTTCTAACCAGACAATTGTGATCAGCCTAGAAGGAAACTGCCAACTTGTTTACAGATACATCTTTAACTGCAGTGGCAGTAAAATGCTTGACTTCTGTTCACAGTTTCATTTAAAACTCAACTGAACTGCTTTGCTGCAAAACGCTTGATAGCGTGGCTCCTCCCAGGAAATGACACCATCTTACCAAACTGAAACCTAATGAACTCCACAGGGAACCCCCTTAATCCAAACCAGATTCCATTAGCCCAAGCAGTTTACAATGCTTTAATTGCATTTCGGGCTTCAAAACGTGGTTGTCTTTCAAACTAGGATTTATGTTATGTACATGATTGCAGCAGGCGCACACTAACCCAGGCTTTTAACCCTCACTGCGCCGAATACCAATTATGTGATATATCTGAAATTCATCACAAGCGCTGCTCCACACTGGGTTCACCACACTCATCCAGCGCTGCTCCACACTGGGTTCACCACACTCATCCAGCGCTGCTCCACACTGGGTTCACAGCGCTCATCCAGCGCCGCTCCACACTGGGTTCACCACACTCATCCAGCGCTGCTCCACACTGGGTTCACCACACTCATCCAGCGCTGCTCCACACTGGGTTCACCACACTCATCCAGCGCCGCTCCATACTGGGTTCACCACACTCATCCAGCGCTGCTCCACACTGGGTTCACCACACTCATCCAGCGCTGCTCCACACTGGGTTCACCACACTCATCCAGCGCTGCTCCACACTGGGTTCACAGCACTCATCCAGCGCCGCTCCACACTGGGTTCACCACACTCATCCAGCGCTGCTCCACACTGGGTTCACCACACTCATCCAGCGCTGCTCCACACTGGGTTCACAGCACTCATCCTGTGCTGCTTGACACTGGCTTCACCACTGTCCTGCTCTGTCTGCTCCACACTGGGTTCACAGCACTCATCCTGTGCTGCTTGACACTGGCTTCACCACTGTCCTGCTCTGTCTGCTCCACGCTGAATTCACCACACTCATCCAGCGCTGCTCCTCAATGGGTTTACTGCTCTCCTCCTGCTCCGCTCAAAAATAGGTTTTGTGCTCTCCTCCGTTGCCCGCCCACCGGTTTTACTCTTCTACTGCCGCACTGCTCCAAACTTAGTTCAACCACACTCCACCAGCGCTGATCCTGACAGGGTTAATTGCTCTCCTCCTGTGCTGTTCCACACTGGGTTCACTGCCCTCCTGCGGTTTAATCCAAACTAGGTCTACTGCTCCCCTCTTGCGTTACCCCACAGTGGGTTTACCCCTCTTCTACCATGCTGCATCACACCTGGGTTGCTTCTACCATCCAGAGTTGTTCCACACTGGGTCCACTGCCCTCCTCTCATGCTGCTCCACACACGGTTCACATCCCTCCCCCAGCGTTGCTCCATGCTGGGTTCACATCTATTCTCCAACGCTGCTCCACATGGGTTCAAAGCTCTCGTCCAGATCGGCTCCACACTGGATTCAGCACCGTCCTCCTGCGCTGCTCCACACTGGGTTCAGCACCCCCCTCCTGCGCTGATCCACACTGGATTCACATCCCTCCTCCGGCCCTGCTCCACACTGGGTTCAGCTCCCTCCTCCTGCACGGCTCTACACTGGGTACAGCATCCTCCTCCTGCACTGCCCCACACTGGATTCAGCACCCTCCTCCTGCACTGCCCCACACTGGGTTCAGCACCCTCCTCCTGCGCTGCTCCACACTGGGTTCAGCACCCTCCTCCAGTGCTGCTCCACACTGGGTTCAGCACCCTCCTCCTGCACTGCCCCACACTGGGTTCAGCACCCTCCTCCTGCACTGTTCCACACTGGGTTCAGCACCCTCCTCCAGTGCTGCTCCACACTGGGTTCAGCACCCTCCTCCAGTGCTGCTCCACACTGGGTTCAGCACCCTCCTCCTGCTCTGCTCCACACTGGGTTCAGCACCCTCCTCCTGCTCTGCTCCACACTGGGTTCAGCACCCTCCTCCTGCACTGTTCCACACTGGGTTCAGCACCCTCCTCCAGTGCTGTTCCACACTGGGTTCAGCACCCTCCTCCTGCTCTGCTCCACACTGGGTTCAGCACCCTCCTCAAGTGCTGCTCCACACTGGGTTCAGCACCCTCCTCCTGCGCTGCTCCACACTGGGTTCAGCACCCTCCTCCTGCACTGCCCCACACTAGGTTCAGCACCCTCCTCCAGTGCTGCTCCACACTGGGTTCAGCACCCTCCTCCAGTGCTGCTCCACACTGGGTTCAGCACCCTCCTCCTGCACTGCCCCACACTGGGTTCAGCACCCTCCTCCTGCACTGTTCCACACTGGGTTCAGCACCCTCCTCCAGTGCTGCTCCACACTGGGTTCAGCACCCTCCTCCAGTGCTGCTCCACACTGGGTTCAGCACCCTCCTCCTGCTCTGCTCCACACTGGGTTCAGCACCCTCCTCCTGCTCTGCTCCACACTGGGTTCAGCACCCTCCTCCTGCACTGTTCCACACTGGGTTCAGCACCCTCCTCCAGTGCTGTTCCACACTGGGTTCAGCACCCTCCTCCTGCTCTGCTCCACACTGGGTTCAGCACCCTCCTCAAGTGCTGCTCCACACTGGGTTCAGCACCCTCCTCCTGCGCTGCTCCACACTGGGTTCAGCACCCTCCTCCTGCACTGCCCCACACTGGGTTCAGCACCCTCCTCCAGTGCTGCTCCACACTGGGTTCAGCACCCTCCTCCAGTGCTGCTCCACACTGGGTTCAGCACCCTCCTCCTGCACTGCCTCACACTGGGTTCAGCACCCTCCTCCAGCCCTGCCCCACACTGGGTTCAGCACACTCCTCCAGTACTGCTGCATGTTGGTTCAAATCCCTCCTCTGCATTGTGTTCATCGCATTCCTCAGCGCGCTACTCCACATTGGGTTCACCTCTCTCCTCTGCGCTGCTCACACCTGGTTCACTGCTCTCCTCTGTGTAGCTTCACACTGGGCTCACTGCTCTCCTCTGTGCAGCTCCACACTGGGTTCACTGCTCTCCTCTGTGCAGCTCCACACTGGGCTCATTGCCCTCCTCAGCATTGCACCACACTGGATTCACTGCTCTCTGCGCTACACCACACTGGGTTCACTGCCCGCCTCCGCGCTGCACCACACTGGGTTCACTGCTCTCCTCTGTGCAGCACCACACTGGGTTCACTGCTCTCCTCCGTGCAGCTCCACACTGGATTCACTGCTCTCCTCTGTGCTGCTCCAAACTGGATTCACTGCTCTCTGTGCAGCTCCACACTGGATTCACTGCTCTCTGTGCAGCTCCACACTGGATTCACTGCTCTCTGTGCAGCTCCACACTGGATTCACTGCTCTCTGCGCTGCACCACACTGGGTTCACTGCCCGCCTCCGTGCTGCACCACACTGGGTTCACTGCTCTCTGCGCTGCACCACACTGGATTCACTGCTCTCTGCGCTGCACCACACTGGGTTCACTGCTCTCCTCTGTGCAGCACCACACTGTGTTCACTGCTCTCTGTGCAGCTCCACACTGGGTTCACTGCTCTCCTCTGTGCAGCACCACACTGTGTTCACTGCTCTCTGTGCAGCTCCACACTGGGTTCACTGCCCTCCTTTGTGCAGCTCCACGCTGGATTCACTGCTCTCTGTGCAGCTGTACACTGGGTTCACTGTCCTCCTCTGCGCTGCTCTGCACTGGGTTCGTCGTCCACCGCTGTGTTAGTGCACACTGGGTTCACTGCTCTTCTCTGCTTCACACTTGGTTTCTCGCCCTCCCCTCTGCTGATCCACACTGGGTTCACCACTCTCCACTGTGCTGCTCCACACTGAGTCATCTGTCCCATTCTGATGTGCTCCACACTGGGTTTCCCGCCCTCCTCTGCGTTGACCCACATTGTGTTCTCTGCTGTCCTCTACACTGCTCCACACTGGATTCTGCGCTGCTCCACATTGGGTTCTCTGTCCTCCTCTGTGCTGCTCCACACTGGGTATCTTGCCCTCCACTGTGCTGCTCCACACTGGGTTTCCATCCTCCTCTGCGCTTATCCACACTGGGTTCACTGTCCTCCTCTGCGCTGCTCTGCACTGGGTTCATCGTCCACTGCTGTGTTAGTGCACACTGGGTTCACTGCTCTTCTCTGCTTCACACTTGGTTTCTCGCCCTCCCCTCTGCTGATCCACACTGGGTTCACCACTCTCCACTGTGCTGCTCCACACTGAGTCATCTGTCCCATTCTGATGTGCTCCACACTGGGTTTCCCGCCCTCCTCTGCGTTGATCCACATTGTGTTCTCTGCCGTCCTCTACACTGCTCCACATTGGATTCACTGTCCTCCGCTGATCTGCTCCACACTGGGTATCTTGCCCTCCTCTGTCCTGCTCTACGCTGGGTTTCTCACCCTCCTCTGTGCAGTTCTACACTGGGTATTGATGGAACCATCAATTCACCAGACACGTGTTTTCCGATATGAGTCTAGGCTCTAATCAACTTACTTCAGAGCCAGCCTGTTACCCGTCGATGAACTCTCAGTGAACTGCAGGCTGACTCTGGACAAGGGTATTTATACAGCAGCACAAGGGGGAGGAGTCATGGGCGGAGCCAAGCGTGGAGCCCTGTACAAGCTCCTGAGCATTCCCAGAGCTACTCCCCGTAGTGGTCGGGTAACGCTACTGCCCTTACAAATATACAGTGTGAATTACCATGTTACATTCACCACATTCACCCCCTGCAAAAAAATCAAGTCCGGCGGGGGTGGTGGTTTACAAAGTCAGTCTGTCCAATGGTCGAACTGTCCGCTGTGATCTGCGGAGCACCGGGGTTGTAGCCTCTTGCGGTGGCTGGATGGGTGTTGTGTGCTGGGTTATGATGGCGGACTCCAGGGAGGGTTGTATCCCAGCTTCATACTCTCCTGGGTCGACCGGGGACTGGGGGCGCTGGGGGCTGGCGGGCGCGGGTGCGCGGAACTGGTGGAGCGAGCACGTGGACTCAGGAGCGCGAGGGGGCAGCAGCATGGGGTGTAGGGTGAGGGGTCCTTCTGTGGTGGTCGAGGGGGCGCTGGATCCGGCGGGTGCCAGATCCCGGAGGGATACAGTGTCCTGACGGCTGTCAGGGAACTCGACGAATGCGTACTGGGTGTTGGAGTGGAGCAGGCGCACCTTTTCAACAAGGTTCGGTTTTGTGTGCCCTGACGTGTTTCCTCAGAAGTACTGGGCCCGGTGTCCTCAGCCATGCCGGAAGTGAGACCCCCATGGTAGTGCCCCTGGAAAAAACTGAAGAGCCTCTCGTGAGGGGTCTGATTGGTCGCTGTGCACAAAAGGGACCTAATAGCGTGGAGCGCGTCTGGGAGGACTTCCTGCCACTGGGAGACTTGGAGCTTTCTAGACCGAGGGTCAGTAGGACGGTCTTCCAGACCGTCGCGTTCTCCCTCTCCACCTGCCCGTTCCCCCTGGGGTTGTAGCTGGTAGTCCTGCTCGAGGCGATGCCCTTGTCGAGCAGGTACTGACGCAGCTCATCGCTCATGAAGGACGAACCCCGGTCGCTGTGTGCGTAGCTGGGGAAACCAAACAGGGTGAAGATGCTATGCAGGGCCCTAATGACTGTGTGGGAGGTCATGTCGGGGCACGGGATAGCAAATGGGAAACGGGAGAACTCATCTACGACATTTAGAAAGTAAACGTTCTTGTTAGTTGAGGGGTGTGGCCCTTTGAAATCAATCGCGAGGCGTTCAAAGGGCCTAGAAGCCTTGACCAGGTGGGCCCTGTCTGGTCTATAGAAGTACGGTTTGCACTCCGCACAGATCGGGCAGTCCCTGGTGACCGCTTTTACCTCCTCGTTGGAGAAAGGCAGGTTTCGGGCTCTGATGTAGTGGGCGAGCCGGGTGACCCCCGGGTGGCAGAGGTCAATCTGCGCGCTGGCGCATGTCCTGCGGGATAGGGCATCCGGACGCTCGTTGAGCTTCCCGGGTCAATACTTAATATCGTAATTGTAGGTGGAGGGTTCGATCCTCCACCTCAGAATTTTGTCGTTTTAAATTTTGCCCCTTTGCGAGTTGTCAAACATGAAGGCAACCGATCTTTGGTCGGTGATGAGGGTGAACCTCCTACCTGCGAGGTAGTGCCTCCAGTAACGAATAGCCTCCACAATGGCTTGTGCTTCTTTCTCGACTGAGGAGTGTCGGAGTTCTGAAGCGGAGAGGGTACGGGAGAAAAATGCAACGGGCCTCCCTGCCTGATTTAGTGTGGCTGCTAGAGCTACCTCTGAGGCGTCGCTCTCAACCTGGAATGGAGTGGATTCATCCACCGTCCGCATGACCACTTTGGCGATGTCCTCCTTGATGCCGTCGAAGGCCTGGCGTGCCTCAGCTGACAGGGGAAATCGTGTGGCCCTAAAGAGTGGGCGGGCTTTGTCCGCACATTGAGGGACCCACTGGGCGTAGTAGAAGAAGCCCAAGCACCGTTTGAGGGCCTTGGGGCAATGGGGGAGGGGGAGTTCTAAGAGGGGGCGCATACGGTCCGGGTCGGGGCCCAGGACTCCGTTTTCCACGACATAGCCGAGGATGGCCAGTCTGTTTGTGCGGAAAACGCATTTCTCCTTGTTATACGTGAGATTCAGTTTCTGTGCCGTCTGGAGAAAACGGTGGAGGTTGGCGTCGTGGTCCTGCTGGTCATAGCCGCAGATGGTGACATTGTCCAGATACGGAAACGTGGCCCGCAGCCCGTACTGGTCCACCATTCGGTCCATTGCTCGTTGGAACACTGAGACCTCATTAGTGATGCCGAAAGGGACCCGGAGGAAATGGAAGAGGCGGCCATCGGCCTCGAATGCCGTGTAGTGGCGGTTCTCCGGGCGGATTGGGAGCTGGTGGTATGCAGACTTCAGATCCACCGTGGAAAAGAGCCGGTACTGGGCGATCTGGTTTACCATGTCTGCAATCCTGGGGAGGGGATACGCGTCGAGGAGCGTAAATCTATTTATGGTCTGACTATAGTCGACAACCATGCAGAATTTTCCCCCGGTCTTAACGACCACCGCCTGAGCTCTCCAGGGACTATTGCTGGCCTCTATAATCCCCTCAGAGAAGCCTTCGGACCTCTGATCTGATAAATACCATATCCTGCATGCTGTACCACCTGCTACGAGTGGCTACGGGTTTACAGTCCTTTGTGAGATTGGCGAAGAGAGGAGGAGGGGGGGGGGGGGGGGGGGGGGGATTCACAGCATAGCGAGGCTGCAGATAGTGAGTGGGGGCAGGGGCCCGCCGAAGCTGAGGGTGAGGCTCTTAAGGTTACATTGAAAGTCTAGGCCTAATAAGAGTGGCGCGCAGAGTTCGGGCAAAATGTAGAGTTTGAATTTTGAGTAGCTAGCGCCTCGGATTGTGAGTGTCGCGGCGGTGCGTCCCTGGATCTGGACCGAATGGGAGCCTGAAGCGAGTGAGATAGTTTGCCGCGCGGGGAAAACGGGGAGCAAACAGCGTCTTACCAGGTCTGGATGTATGAAACTCTCAGTGCTCCCCGAGTCGAAGAGGCATGGCGTTTTGTACCTGTTGATTTGGACCTCTGCCATCGAATTTCGCAGATTCTTCGGGCGTGATTGGTCCAGAGTGACTGCGCTGAGTTGCGGGTAGTCGGCGGCTCGATCAGGTGTACTGGAGTGGCCCCCTGATGACTTCCCTCTGAGTTCATAGTCGTACTCTTCCGATGAGTTGTCCGAGCGTGGAGATGCAGGTCGGGCCCGTGGATCGCACGTGGCGGGCGGTGAGGAAGATGGCGTCCAAGATGGCGGCCCCCATGAGTCGCACGTGGCCGGCCGCGTGGTGGAGGTTTGCCAAGATGGCTGCCTCCATGGACCGCACGTGGCGGGAGGGGGCGGAGTCAGGGCATAGGCTGCAGCGTTTCGGGCCCCGCGGGCCTGCGGGTGTGGGGAGCGATTACTTTGTGCCGCTGGGGAGTTGGAAGCCGGGGCCCTTTTAGTGAGGCACACTCTTGTGTAGTGGCCTTTCCACCCGCAGCTGCTGCAGGTCGCGTTGCGGGTCGGGCAGTGTTGCCGCAGGTGCTGGTTCTGGCTGCAGAAATGGCAGGCTGGAGCAGTAGAGTGGCAGGCTGGAGCAGTATGGTGGCTGGCTGGAGCAGCATAGTGGCAGGCTGGAGCAGTATGGTGGCTGGGCGGCCGCGTAGCACAGGCCTGGGGGAGTTGCTGGTCGGGGGCCCATGATTGGGTCGCAGGGTCCACGGGGAACGAGTTAAGGCTGCGGAAGGAGACCTCCATCGTGATCGCAGCTTCCACAGTTGTTTCTAAGTCTTGGGCCCCCTTTTCCAGCAGCCGTTGGTGCACATAATTAGACCTGAGGCCCGCTACAAAAACATCGCGTACAGCAAGTTCTCTGTGTTCAGCCGCGGTAACCGCTTGATAATTACAGTCATTTGACAAATTATTGAGTTCCCTTACAAATTCGGCGAGTGATTCTGTAGGCTGCTGGCGGCGAGTCGTGAACACATGGCGTGCGTAAACTTCGTTAATAGACCTTACCTATATCTTATTGAGTACTGCTGACGCTGCAGTATATGAACCGGCCGAGTTTAGTTGCGTAGAATTTCGGTGGCTCACCCTTGCGTGCAGTAGACTTAGCTTCAGTTCCTCTGTCGTTTCGGGTATGCTCGCTTCTGCCAGGTAGGCCTCAAAGCACCGCATCCATTGGGAGAAGATTTATTTGCCTCTGCATCCTGCGGATCGAGTTCCAGGCGTCCAGGCTTGAGGGCCGATTCCATGATCGATCTTGACTGTTCTTAAGTTGATTGAATTGATGGAACCATCAATTCACCAGACACGTGTTTTCCGATATGAATCTAGGCTTTAATCAACTTACTACAGAGCCAGCCTGTTACCCGTTGATGAACTCTCGGTGAACTGCACGCTGACTCTGGACAAGGGTATTTATACAGCAGCACAAGGGGGAGGAGTCGTGGGCGGAGCCAAGGGTGGAGCCCTGTACAAGCTCCTGAGCATTCCCAGAGCTACTCCCACTAGTGGTCTGGTAACGCTACTGCGCTTACAAATATACAGTGTGAATTACCATGTTATATTCACCACAGGTATCTCACCCACCTCTGCGCTGATTCACATTGGATTCACTGCCCTCCTTAGCTTGGCTCCACACTGTGTTCACTGCCCTCCTCTGCGCCACTCCACCCTGGGTTCACCGCCCTCCTCAGCGCTAGTCCACACTGGGTTCTTCGCCCACCGCTGTGCTGCTTCACACTGGGTTTCCCGTTCTCCTCTGATCTACTCCACACTGGACTTCCTTCCCTCCTCTGTGTTGCTCCACATTGGGTTCACGGCTATCCTCTTGTACTGCTCCACTGGTTTCACCGTCTTCCTCCAACGCCGCTCCAGGTGGGTTCACAGCTCTCGTCCAGATCAGCTCCACAATGGGTTCATCGCAGTCCTCACGATGCTGAATAATGGATTTAGTTTGATTGTCACGTTTAACAAGGTACAGTGAAAAGCATTGTTCTGCGTACAGTCCAGGCAGATCGTTCCACACATGAAAACATAGAACATTTGATAGAACATGGTTACAGATAATATTAGTTAAAATGGTTATAAGTGATGTAGGAAGAGGATCTGTGGGGGACAGTTCACAGAAAGTCACCACGCTCCGTCGCCACCTTGCTGTTTCTGTTTACATCGCTCCTTCAGCGCTGCTACACACTGGGTTCAGATCCCTCCTCCTGCACTGCTCCACACTGGGTTCAGACCCCTCCTCCTGCACTGCCTCACACTGGGTTCAGACCCCTCCTCCAGTGCTGCTCCACACTGGGGTCAGCACCCTCCTCCTGCGCTGCTCCACACTGGGTTCAGCACCCTCCTCCTGCGCTGCTCCACACTGGGTTCAGATCCCTCCTCCTGCACTGCTCCACACTGGGTTCAGCACCCTCCTCCAGTGCTGCTCCACACTGGGGTCAGCACCCCCCTCCAGTGCTGCTTCACACTAGTTTCAATTTCCTTGTCCAGATCAGCTCCATAATGGGTTCTTCGCAGTCTTCTGTGCTGCTCCATATTTAACTCACGTCACTCCTCCAACTCTGCTGCACACTGGGTTCACTGCTCCCCTCCAACGCTGCTCCACACTGGGTTCACTGCTCCCCTCCAACGCTGCTCCACACTGGGTTCACTGCTCCCCTCCAACGCTGCTCCACACTGGGTTTACCGCTCTCCTACAACGCAGTTCCACACTGGGTCCACCGCTCCCCTCTAACGCTGCTCCACACTGGGTTCACCGCTCCCCTCCAATGCTGCTCCACACTGGGTTCACTGCTCCCCTCCAACGCTGCTCCACACTGGGTTCACTGCTCCCCTCCAACGCTGCTCCACACTGGGTTCACCGCTCTCCTACAACGCAGTTCCACACTGGGTTCACTGCTCCCCTCCAACTCTGCTGCACACTGGGTCCACCGCTCTCCTCCAACGCTGCTCCACACTGGTTTCACCGCTCTCCTCCAACCCTGCTCCACACTGGGTTCACCGCTCTCCTCCAACGCTACTCCACACTGGGTTCACCGCTCTCCTCCAACCCTGCTCCACACTGGGTTCACCGCTCCCCTCCAACGCTGCTACACTCTGGGTCCACCACTCTCCTCCAACCCTGCTCCACACTGGGTTCACTGCTCTCCTCCAACGCTGCTCCACACTGGGTTCACTGCTCTCCTCCAACGCTGCTCCACACTGGGTTCACTGCTCTCCTCCAACGCTGCTCCACACTGGGTTCACCGCTCTCCTCCAACGCTGCTCCACACTGGGTTCACCGCTCTCCTCTAATGCTGCTCCACACTGGGTTCACCGCTCTCCTCCAACGCTGCTCCACACTGGGTTTGCCGCTCTCTAACGCTGCTCCACACTGGGTTCACCGCTCTCCTCCAACGCTGATCCACACTGGGTTCAGATCCCTCCTCCTGCACTGCTCCACACTGGGTTCAGCACCCTCCTCCAGTGCTGCTCCACACTGGGGTCAGCACCCCCCTCCAGTGCTGCTTCACACTAGTTTCAATTTCCTTGTCCAGATCAGCTCCATAATGGGTTCTTCGCAGTCTTCTGTGCTGCTCCATATTTAACTCACGTCACTCCTCCAACTCTGCTGCACACTGGGTTCACTGCTCCCCTCCAACGCTGCTCCACACTGGGTTCACTGCTCCCCTCCAACGCTGCTCCACACTGGGTTCACTGCTCCCCTCCAACGCTGCTCCACACTGGGTTTACCGCTCTCCTACAACGCAGTTCCACACTGGGTTCACTGCTCCCCTCCAACTCTGCTGCACACTGGGTCCACCGCTCTCCTCCAACGCTGCTCCACACTGGTTTCACCGCTCTCCTCCAACCCTGCTCCACACTGGGTTCACCGCTCTCCTCCAACGCTACTCCACACTGGGTTCACCGCTCTCCTCCAACCCTGCTCCACACTGGGTTCACCGCTCCCCTCCAACGCTGCTACACTCTGGGTCCACCACTCTCCTCCAACCCTGCTCCACACTGGGTTCACCGCTCTCCTCCAACGCTGCTCCACACTGGGTTCACCGCTCTCCTCTAATGCTGCTCCACACTGGGTTCACCGCTCTCCTCCAACGCTGCTCCACACTGGGTTTGCCGCTCTCTAACGCTGCTCCACACTGGGTTCACCGCTCTCCTCCAACGCTGATCCACACTGGGTTCACCGCACTCCTCCAACGCTGCTCCACACTGGGTTCACCGCTCTCCCCAAATGCTGCTCCACTCTGGGTTCACCGCTCTCCTCCAACGCTGCTCCACACTGGGTTCACTGCTCTCCTCTAATGCTGCTCCACACGGGGTTCACCGCTCCCCTCCAACGCTGCTCCACACTGGGTTCACCGCTCGCCTCCAACGCTGCTCCACACTGGGTTCACCGCTCTCCTCCAACGCTGCTACACACTGGGTTCACCGCTCTCCTCTAACGCTGCCCCACACTGGGTTCACCGCTCTCCTCCAACGCTGCTCCACACTGGGTTCACCGCACTCCACCAACGCTGCTCCACACTGGGTTCACTGCTCACCTCCAACCCTGCTCCACACTGGGTTCACCGCTCTCCTCCAACGCTGCTCCACACTGGGTTCACTGCTCACCTCCAACCCTGCTCCACACTGGGTTCACCGCTCTCCTCTAATGCTGCTCCACACTGGGTTCACCGCTCTCCCCAAACGCTGTTCCACACTGGGTCTCCTCTCTCCTCCAACGCTGCTCCAGACTGGGTTCAGCGCTCTCCTCCAACGCTGCTCCACACTGGGTTCACCGCTCTCCTCCAACGCTGCTCCACACTGGGTTCACCGCTCCCCTCCAATGCTGCTCCACACTGGGTTCACCGCTCTCCTCCAACGCTGCTCCACACTGGGTTCACCGCTCCCCTCCAACGCTGCTCCACACTGGGTTCACCGCTCTCCTCCAACGCTGCTCCACACTGGGTCCACCGCTCTCCTCCAACACTGCTCCACACTGGGTTCACCGCTCTCCTCCAACGCTGCTCCACACTGGGTTCACCGCTCTCCTCCAGCGCTGCTCCACACTGGGTTCACCGCTCCCCTCCAAAGCTGCTCCACACTGGGTTCTCCGCTCTCCTCCAACGCTGCTCCACACTCGGTTCACCGCTCTCCTCCAATGCTGCTCCACACTGGGTTCTCCGCTCTCCTCCAACGCTGCTCCACACTGGGTTCACCGCTCTCCTCCAACCCTGCTCCACACTGGGTTCACCGCTCCCCTCCAAAGCTGCTCCACACTGGGTTCACCGCTCTCCTTCAATGCTGCTCCACACGGGGTTCACTGCTCTTTCATTGCTGCATTACGCTGGGTTCACTGCTATCTTCCCGCACTGTGCGATCTGGCTTCACTATTCTATTTGAGCGCTGCTCCATACTTGGTTTACCACTCATCTGCTGTGCTCCAAACTGGTTCACCGCTCTTCCCCTGCGCTGCTGTGCACTTGGTTCAGCTACCTCCAATACGCTGCTCCGCACTCGGCTAAGCACACTCCTCCCATGCTGCTCCATACTGAAATCAGTGCCCTCCTCCAGTGTTGCTACACATTGGGTTCACTGCTCCCCTCTGCTCTTCGCCACACTGGGTTCATTGTTCTCCTTGATTGATTGATATTTATTGTCACATGTACTGAAGTACAGTGAAAAGTATTTTTCTGCAGTCAAGAGAACGTACACAGTACGTACATTGTAGACAAAAGAATAATCATTGACAATGATACGTCAACAAATAGTGATTGGTTACAGTGCGAAACAAGGGCCAAACAAGAGCAGCATCGGGCGTTGTGAATAGTGTTCATACAAGGAACAGGTCAGTCCGAGGGGGAATCGTTGAGGAGTCTAGCAGCTGTGAGGATGTGCCGGTCTTCAGACTTCTGTATCTTCTGCCTGATGGAAGGGTCTGGAAGAGGGAAAAGCCTGGGTGGGAGGGGTCTCTGACAATGCTGTCTGTCTTCCTGAGGCAGCGGGAGGTGTAGACAGAATCAATGAGAGGATGGCAAGCTTGTGTGATGCATTGGTCTGAGTTCACCACAGTCTACAATTTCGATCTTGGGCCGAGCAGTTGCCATACCCGGCTGTGATGCAGCCGGATAGGATGCTCTCTATCGCACATCTGTAGAAGTTTGGAGGAGTCAATGCAGACATGCCAAATTTCTTTAACTTCCGTAGGAAGAGACATTGTTGGGATTTCTTGACTCTTGCATCAACATGAATGGACCAGGACAGACTGTTGGTGATGGTGACCCCCAGGAACTTAAAGCTATTGACCATCTCTACTTCGGAGCCATTGATGCAGATGGGGGGGGGGGGGGGGGGGGGGGGGGGGGGGTTGTGTCGTGCTGCACTTCCTGAAGTCGATGATCAATTCTTTGGTCTTTTCAGCATTTAGAGAGAGGTTGTTTTTGGTACATCGTGCAACCAAGTGATTTATCTCCCTTCTGTAGTCTGATTCATCATTGCTTGAGATACGGCCCACCACAGTCGTATCATCTGCAAACCTATAGATAGAATTGGAGCTGAATCTTGTCACACAGTCCTGTGTGTATAGGGAGTACAGTAGAGGACTGAGCACACATCCTTGCAGAACCCCGGTGTTGGGGACTATTGTGGAGGAGGTGCTGTTAACTATCCTGACAGATTGCGGTCTGGTGATGTGGATGTCAAGGATCCAACTGCACAGGGAGGGGTCAAGTCCAAGGTAGCAGAGTTTGGTTATTAGACTTGTCGGGATAATGGTGTTGAAAAAATGAAAATCGCTTATTGTCACGAGTAGGCTTCAATGAAGTTACTATGAAAAGCCCCTAGTCGCCACATTCCGGCGCCTGTCCAGTGAGGCTGATACAGGAATCGAACCGTGCTACTGGCCTTCTTGGTCTGCTGTAAAAGCCAGCGATTTAGCCCAGTGAGCTAAACCAGCCCAGTTGAAGGCAGAGCTGTAGTCAATGAATAGCAATCTGACGTAGCTGCCCTTGTTGTCGAGATGTTTGAGTGTTGATTGGCGGGCCAGAGAGATAGCATCTGCTGTGGATCGGTTGTCACAGTAGGCGAACTGCAATAGATTGAGACCATCTGGGAGGCTGGCGTTGATCCATCTTACAACTAGCCGCTCAGAGCATTTCATGGTAACAGACATCAGGTCCACCGGTCGGGTAATTGTTGAGGCAGGCTACCTTGTTCTTCTTTGGTACTGGTATTGTGGTGGTTTTCTTGAAGCAGGGAAGGACCTCGGAGCGGAGAAGTGAGGTGTTGAAGATATCTGTGAATACACTCGCCAGCTGGTCAGCACAGGCTCTGAGAGCTCACCCAGGGACTCCGTCGGGCCTGTCACTTTCCGCGGGTTTACTTTCAAGAAGGCAGCTCTGACCTCCGAGGTGAAATAGTGGGTATGGGTGTGTCCAGGGCTGTTGGAGCGGTTGGCACTGATGAACTTGCTGACTGTTCAAAGCGGGCATAGAACTTGTTCAGTTCATCGCTCCAGCCCCAGAGAGTCCGCATGGCCTTGCTTTGTAACCCGTAATCTCGTGTAAGCCCTCCAGCATTGCTCCACACTGTTCTCTGTTCTCCTGCAGCGTACTCCTCACTGGGTTCACCATCTCCTCAAATGCTGCTCCCAACTGAGTTCACTGCCCTCCTCCAACGCTGCTCCTCACTGGGTTTTGAATTTGTCGCGTATTCCGAGGAACGGTTAAATGTATTGTTTTGCTTACAATTCAGAGAGATGATTCCATACATGAATAAAACATGGGGCAAACATAAATACGCAATGTAAATACATAGACACAGGCATCGGGTAAAGCATACACGAGGGTAATACCACTCAGTAGAGAAGATGTGTGAAGAGATCAGATCAGTCCAGAAGAGGGTCATTTAGGAGTCTGGTAACAGCGGAGGATGTGTTGTTGAATCTGTTAGTGCGTGTTCTCCGACCTTTGTATCTCCTGCCCGATGGAAGAAGTTGGAAGAGTGAGTAAGCCGGGTGGGAGGGGTCTTTGATTATGCTGCCCGCTTTCCCCAGGCAGCGGGAGGTGTAGATAGAATCAACGGATGGGAGGCCAGTTCGGTTTCTTTTTTAAAAATGTTTTTATTCCAAATTTTTCAATAATTTTTCCAAAACACTACCTAAAAGAGAATAATACAAAGAAAACAAAGCAATATATCAACAAAAATCACTTAACCCTCTATCCAGCTAAGAATTTAACAGACAAAACAAAACAGAATAGGGCATCTGTCCCTAACAAATAATGTGAAAACAGCCCACCCATCCGCCCCCCCCCCCCCCCCCCCCCCCCGCCCTGGGTTGCTGCTGCTGCTGCTGACCTCCGTTCCGCGAGAAAGTGAAGGAACGGTTGCCACTGCCTGGAGAACCCCTGCAGAGACCCTCGTAAGGCAAACTTTATCTTCTCCAACCTGAGAAACCCAGCCCTGTCACTGACCCAAGCCTCCACTCTTGGGGGATTCTCATCCCTCCACATTAACAAGAGCCTTCTCCGGGCTACCAAGGAGGCAAAGGCCAGAACTCCGGCCTCTTTCGACTCCTCCACTCCCGGATTTTCCGATACCCCAAATATCGCTCTCCCCCTGCTCGGTTTTACCCGAGTGTCCAAGATCTTGGACATAGCATTTGCAAAGCCCTTCCAAAATTCCGTAAGTGCCGGGCACGCCCAGAATATATGAGCATGATTATCTGGGCTCCCTGAACACCTCACACACCTGTCCTCTATCCCAAAAAACGTACTCATTCTTGCGCCTGTCATATGCGCCCGATGCACCTCTATAAACTGAATCAGGCTAAGCCTGGTGCAAAATGAGGAGGAATTGACCCTGCCCAGGGCGTCAGCCCACAGGCCCTCATCCAGCAACTCGCCCATCTCCTCCTCCCACTTGCCCTTCAGCTCTTCCACCGAGATCTCCTCCGCCGCCTGCAGCTCCTGGTATATTTCCGATATCTTGCCATCCCGAACCCACATCCCCGAGACCACCCCTATCCTGTATCCTCCGAGCAGGCAGCTGTGGAAATCCCCGCACCTGCTTTTTCACGAATGCCCGAACCTGCATGTACCTAAAGGTATTCCCCGGGGGTAGCCCAAATTTCTCTTCCAGTGCCCTCTGACTGGCAAAGGTACCATCAATAAACAAGTCCCTCATTCTTTTGATTCCCACCCTATGCCAACTTAGGAACCCACCATCTATCCTACCTGGAACGAATCTATGATTGTTCCGTATCGGGATCCAAACTGAAATGGAATGAAAATCGATTATTGTCACGAGTAGACTTCAATGAAGTTACTGTGAAAAGCCCCTAGTCGCCACATTCCAGCACCTGTCCAGGGAGGCTGGTACGGGAATCGAACCGTGCTGCTGGACTGCTTGGTCTGCTTTCAAAGCCAGCGATTTAGCCCAGTGAGCTAAACTGAGGCCCTCACCTGCCCCCTATGCCGTCTCCACTGCCCCCAGACCCTCAAAGCCACCACCGGGCTTGTGGTGTACGGCATCGGCGGAAGCGGCATCGGTGCCGTCACCAGTGCCCCCAAGCTAGTGCCTATACAGGACGATGCTTCTAGCCGTTTCCACGCCCCACCCCCTCTCCCTCCATTATCCATTTCTGAATCATAGACACATTCGCAGCCCAGTAATAGCTGCATAGGTTCGGCAGCGCCAACCCACCCCCCTCACGACTGCGCTCCAAGAACAGTCTCTTAACCGCGGGGTCTTATTTGCCTACACAAATCCCATAAGACTCCTATTTACCCGCTTAAAGAAGCATTTGGAGATGAGAATAGGCAAGCACTGGAAGGCGAACAGGAACCTAGGGAGAACCGTCATTTTTACGGTCTGCACCCTACCCGCCAGGGAGTGTGGCAACACATCCCACCTCCTAAAGTCCTCCTCCATCTGGTCCACCAGACGCGCTCAATTGAGGTTGTGTAAAACCCCCCAACTTTTGGCTACCTGGATACCCAAGTACCAAAAGCTCCTCTCCACCATCTTGAGCGGTAGCTCCCTCAATCTCCTTTCCTGGCCCCTTGCATGCGCCATAAAAAGCTTGTTTTCCCCACATTTAACTTGTGCCCCGAGAAGTTTCCAAAATCCCTAAGAATCTGCATAACCTCCCTCATCCCCTCCACCGGATCTGCAATGTACAAAAGCAGGTCATCCACATACAGTGAAACGCGGTGTTCCTCCCCCCCCCCCCCCCCCCCCCCCCCACCCCCAAACCCGGGACCGACCCCCTTCTGGATTCTCTCAATGCCATGGCCAGCGGCTCAATCGCCAGGGCAAACAGCAGGGTGGACAAAGGGCACCCCTGCCTCGTTCCACGATATACCTTGAAATACTCTGACCACAGCCGGTTCGTCGAAACACTTGCTGCCGGGGCCTGGTACAACAATTTGACCCATCCTATGATTTCCTCCCCAAACTCAAACCTGCCTAATATCTCCCACAAGTACTCCCACTCCACTCGATCAAAGGCTTTCTCCGCGTTCATTGCCACGACCACTTCTGCGTCCCCTCCCTCCGAGGGCATCATGATCACATTCAGGAGCCTTCGCACATTCGTATTCAGCTGCCTGCCCTTCACAAACCCCGTCATGAATCACTCCCGGGACACAATCCTCAATCCTAGTGGCCAGGATCTTGGCCAACAGTTTAGCATCTACATTAAGAAGCGAAATTAGCCTACAGGAGCCGCATTGCAACGGGTCCTTATCATAGAATTTACATAGAATTTACAGTGCAGAAGGAGGCCATTCGGCCCATTGAGTCTGCACCGGCTCTTGGAAAGAGCACCCTACCCCCTACCCAAGGTTAACACCTCTACCCTATCCCCAAAACTCAGTAACCCCACCCAACACTAAGGGCAATTTTGGACACAAGGGTAATTTATCATGGCCAATCCACCTAACCCGCACATCTTTGGACTGTGGGAGGAAACCGGATCACCCGGAGGAAACCCACGCACACACGGGGAGGATGTGCAGACTCCGCACAGACAGTGGCCCAAGCCGGAATCGAACCTGGGACCCTGGAGCTGTGAAGCGATTGTGCTATCCACAATGCTACCGTGCTGCCCCGTGCTGCCCATGCTTGAGGATAAACGAGATCAAAGCCTGCAGCATCGTCGGGGGAAGGATTCCCTTTTCCTTAGCCTCGTTAAAGGTTCTCAGCAACAGCGGGCCCAACAGTTCAGAGAACTTCCTGTAGAACTGAACGGGGAATCCATCCGGCCCCCGGGGCCTTGCCCACCTGCATTCTCCCCAACCCCTTAGCCAACACCTCCATCCCAATCGGAGCACCCAATCCTTCTAACCGCCCATCCTCCACTTTTGGGAACCTAAGTTGGTCCAGGAACTGTCGCATCCCCTCCCCCCCTCCAGGGGTTCTGCCTCGTCTAATTCACCATAAACGTCCTGAAAGACCTTGTTTATTTTAGCTGGACTCCACACCGTGTTCCCCCTCCTTTCTCTAATTCCCCCAATCTCCCTGGCCGCCTCCCTCTTCCGCAGCTGATGTGCCAACATCTGGCTTGCCTTCTCCCCATACTCATATACTGCTCCTTGTAGCTTCCCCAACTGGGCCTCAGCCTTCCCCATGGTTAACAAGTCAAACTCCGTCTGGAGGCTCCGGCGCTCCTTCAACAGCCCCTCCTCAGGGAATTCCGCATACCTCCTATCCACCCTCAGTATCTCCCCCACCAATCTCTCCCTCTCCATCCTCTCCCTCTTCTCTCTGTGGGCCCTGATTGAAATTAACTCCCCTCTGACCACCGCCTTCAGCGCCTCCCAGACCACACTCATCGACACCTCCCCATTATCATTGGCCTCCACATATCTTTGGATACACCCCCGGACCCGCCCACAGACCTCCTCGTCCGCCAGCAGTCCCACGTCCATTCGCCACAACGGGCGCTGACCTCTCTCCTCCCCTATCTTCAGGTCCACCCAGTGTGGAGCATGGTCCGAGATCACAATGGCCGAGTACTCCACCCCCTCCACTCTCGGGATTAGCGCCCTGTTTACCACGAAAAAAATCTATCCGCGAGTAAGCCACGTGTACAAGGGAGAAGAAAGAAAACTCCTTCGTCCTTGGCCCAGCAAATCTCCACGGATCCACTCCCCCCATCTGGTCCATAAACCCCCTCAGAGCCTTAGCCGCTGCCGGTCTCTTACCCGACCTCGATCTAGACCGGTCCAGTGTCGGGTCCAGTACCGTATTGCAGTCCCCCCCCCCCCCCCCCCCAATTATCAAACTACCTGCCTCCAGATCCGGGATCCGACTCAACATCCGCTTCATGAAGCCTGCATCGTCCCAGTTTGGGGCAGACACATTCACCAGCACCATCTGGGCCCCCTGCAGCTTACCACTCACCATAACATTTCGACCTCCCTCATCCGCCACAATACCCACCGCCTCAAATGCCACCCGCTTACTCACCAGGATTGCGACCCCCCTGTTTTTTGCATCCAGCCCTGAGTGAAAAACCTGTCCCACCCATCCCTTCCTCAGCCTGGTTTGTCCGCAATCTTCAGGTGTGTTTCTTGTGGGATGGCTTCGTCGGCCTTCAGCCCCTTCAAGTGCGAAAACACCTGGGCCCACTTGACCGGCCCATTCAAGCCTCTCATGTTCCACGTGATCAGCCGGATCGGGGGGCGCTACCCGCCAAACCCCCGCCCCCCGACTAGCCATCTCCTTTTTTAGGCTAGCCACATGCCCACGACTCCCGCACTCTCTAGCCCCCCAGGCGGAGGCTCCCCGCCCCGACTCTCCCCCTTACCGTCAACTCCCCCTCAATCAGCATAGCAGCAACCCAGTTCCCCCCCCCCCCCCCCACCCCCCAACGCCCCCCCTCCCCGGCCAAGCAACTGCTCAACCCCCCAACCCTCCCATTGCACTCCCGTAAGTCAGCTGACTCATGCTGACCCCGGCCGCTCCCGCCTCTGCCTCCGATCCCCGTTTGGATTTCCAATCCAAATCACCAGCCCTCCCCCCACCAAAGTGGGGGAGTGAAAGTCCCGCCCCCCTGCACCCCATATAGACCAATGCGGACATCGAACACAGTGCCCCCCCCCCCGCTTCAGTTATCCCCCCCACCATTTTGTGGGAAACAAACCACTCTCCCTGCCTGGGCCGACCTGCCCCCTGTGGCGCAGTTCCTTTTAACTGCAACCTCACCTCAGTCCCCGAGGGCCCCAGGCCACGGGCCCACCCATTCCCAAGAAAACGCGGGGAAAAAAAGAAATAAACCCCACTCGAACAAGCATCGTCCCCACTCCTTCACCAACATCCCACATAACATACTGCAAACCATTAATTCAAGTGTAGCTTCTCGTTTTTGATAAAAGTCCACGCATCATCCGGCGTATCGAAATAGTGGTGTTGGCCCTGGTATGTGACCCACAGTCTCGCCGGCTGTAACAGCCCGAACTTCACCCCCTTCCCATGGAGCATCGCCTTAGCCTGGTTGAATCCTGCCCGCTTCTTGGCCAGCTCTGCACTTCAGTCCTGATAGATACGGATCTCGGTATTCTCCCACCTGCTGCTCCGCTCCTTCTTCGCCCATCGCAGGACACACTCACTGTCGGTGAAACGGTGAAACCTCACCAACATAGCCCTCAGCGGTTCGTTCGCCCTCGGCCTCCTTGCCAGGACTCTGTGCGCTCCATCCAGCTCCAGGGGCCTCGGGGAAGGCCCCCACACCCATCAGCGTGCTCAGCATCGTGGACACATACGCGCCAGCATCCGACTCCTCCACGTCTTGAGGGAGACCCGAATCTGCAGGTTCGGCCTCCTCGGCCTGTTCTCCAGGTCCTCCAGCTTCCCCTGCCATTTTCTGTGAAGCGTCTCGTGCGCTTCTACTTTAACCGCCAGGCCTAGAATCTCCTCCTCATTGTCAGAGACCTTCGGCTGCACCTCCTTAATCGCCGTCCCCTGCATCTTCTGGGTCTCCACCAAACTTTCAATCGACACCTTCATAGGGGCCAGCATCTCCGGCTTCAAGTCAGCAAAGCAGCATTTTAATAACTCTTGCTGCTCCCGAGACTATTCTCTGCTCCAAAGCCACCTTTTTGACTGCTCCGCTCCTGGTCCACTCCATACAGTGCTGGGGGACCATCACTGCTACCTTCCCACACCGGGAATCATCGAACAAATGCTGCTAAGGGTCCTTAAAAGGGCCCAAATGCCCGTTATCGGCAGGAGCTGCCGAATGTGCAACCTACTCAGGCAGAGCCGCAACCGGAAGTCGGGAGGCAGGTTTGGTTGATGGTCTGGGCTGTGTTCACGACTCTCTGAAGTTTCATATTATCTTGGGCCGAGCAGTTGTCATACAAGGCCGTGATGCAGCCATATAGGTTGCTTTCTATGATGCATCTGTAAAAATTGGTGCGAGTAAATGAGGACACGCAGAACCTCCTCAGTTTCCTGAGGAAATATAGGAGCTGGTGAGCTTTCTTGGTCGTAGCACCAACGTGGGTGGAACAATTCAAAATGTGGTGATGTGCACAGCTGGGAATTTGCAGCTGTCAACCATCTCCACCTCATCCCAGTTGATGCTGACAGGGGTGTGTACAGTACTTTGCTTCCTGAAGTCAATGGCCAGCTCTTTAGTTTACGTTCACCGCTCTCCTCCAATGCTGCTCCACACTGGGTTCACCGCTCTTCCCAAACGCTGCTCCACACTGGGTTCACCGCTCTCCTCCAACGCTGCTCCACACTGGGTTCACTGCTCTCCTCCAACGCTGCTCCACACTGGGTTCACCGCTCTCCTGCAACCCTGCTCCACGCTGGGTTCACCGCTCTCTAACGCTGCTCCACACTGGGTTCACCGCTCTTCCCAAACGCTGCTCCACACTGGGTTCACTGCTCTCCTCCAACGCTGCTCCACACTGGGTTCACCGCTCTCCTCCAACGCTGCTCCACACTGGGTTCACTGCTCTCCTCAAACGCTGCTCCACACTGGGTTCACTGCTCTCCTCCAACGCTGCTCCACACTGGGTTCATCGCTCTCCTCCAACGCTGTTCCACACTGGGTTCATCGCTCCCCTCCAACGCTGCTCCACACTGAGTTCATCGCTCCCCTCCAACGCTGCTCCACACTGGGTTCACCGCTCTCTTTCATTGCTGCATTACACTGCTCCACACTGGGTTCACCGCTCTCTAACGCTGCTCCACATTGGGTTCACCGCTCTCCTCCAACGCTGCTCCACACTGGGTTCACCGCTCTCCTCCAACGCTGCTCCACACTGGGTTCACCGCTCTTCCCAAACGCTGCTCCACGCTGCGTTCACCGCTCTTCCCAAACACTGCTCCACACTGGGTTCACCGCTCTCCCAAACGCTGCTCCACACTGGGTTCACCGCTCTCCTCCAAAGCTGCTCCACACTGGGTTCACCGCTCTTCCCAAACGCTGCTCCACACTGGGTTCACTGCTCTCCTCCAACGCTGCTCCACACTGGGTTCACCGCTCTTCCCAAACGCTGCTCCACGCTGGGTTCACCGCTCTTCCCAAACGCTGCTCCACACTGGGTTCACCGCTCTCCTCCAACCCTGCTCCACACTAGGTTCACCGCTCTCCTCCAACGCTGCTCCACACTGGGTTCACTGCTCTCCTCCAACGCTGCTCCACGCTGGGATCACCGCTCTTCCCAAACGCTGCTCCACACTGGGTTCACTGCTCTCCTCCAACGCTGCTCCACACTGGGTTCACCACTCTCTTCCAACCCTGCTCCACACTGGGTTCACCGCTCTCCTCCAACGCTGCTCCACACTGGGTTCACCGCTCCCCTCCAACGCTGCTCCACACTGGGTTCACTGCTCTCCTC
This sequence comes from Scyliorhinus canicula, assembly GCF_902713615.1. Classification (NCBI taxonomy): domain Eukaryota; kingdom Metazoa; phylum Chordata; class Chondrichthyes; order Carcharhiniformes; family Scyliorhinidae; genus Scyliorhinus; species Scyliorhinus canicula. The sequence continues at coordinate 177,706,713 of NC_052153.1, forward strand.
CAACGCTGCTCCACACTGGGTTCACCGCTCTCCTCCAACGCTGCTCCACACTGGGTTCACCGCACTCCTCCAACGCTGCTCCACACTGGGTTCATCGCTCCCCTCCAACGCTGCTCCACACTGGGTTCACCGCTCCCCTCCAACGCTGCTCCACATTGGGTTCACCGCTCCCCTCCAACCCTGCTCCACACTGGGTTCACCGCTCTCTTTCATTGCTGCATTACACTGGGTTAACTGCTACCCTCCTACACTGCACTATTCTCTTCCTGCACTGCTCCATACTCAGATTGCCACTGGTGTGCTGTGGTCGCTCTGCACACATTCTTCTCCACAGTGGGTTCAGCTCCCTCCTCCAGTACTGCTCCACACAGTGTTCACAGCCCTTCTCCTGTGTTTTCCCGGACAGCACAGTAGCACAGTGGTTAGCACATTTGTTTCACAGGGCCGTGGTCCCAGGGCGCTGCTTCACACTGAGTTCACTGATTTCTTCTGCACGGCAAAACACTGGGTTCCCTTCTCAGCTCCTGCACTGGAATGAGCAGTTGCTATACCAGTCTGTGATGCAGCCACAGAGGCTTTCTATGGTGCACCTATAAAATTTTTTGAGAGAATGTGACAATGCCGAATTTCCTTATCTTCCTGAGAAAGTATAGGCGCTGTTGTGTTTTTTTGGTGGTAGCATCGACGTGGGTGGACCAGGGCAGATTTTTGGTGATGTACACAGCTAGGAATTTGAAGCTGTTATCATCTTCACCTCGGCACCATTGATGCTGACAAGGGTGTGTTCAGTACTTTGCTTCCTGAAGTCAATGACCAGCTCTTTTGTTTAGATTCACCGCTCTCCTTCACCGCTGCTCCACTCTGGGTTCACCGCACTCCTCCAACGCTGCTTCACACTGGATTCACCGCTCTACTCCAACTCTGCTCCACACTGGGTTCACCTCTCTCCTCCAACGCTGCTCCACTCTGGGTTCACCGCACTCCTCCAACGCTGCTGCACACTGGGTTCACCGCTCTCCTCCAACCCTGCTCTACACTGGGTTCACCGCTCTCCTCCAATGCTGCTCCACACTGGGTTCACCGCTCTCCTCCAACCCTGCTCCACACTGGGTTCACCGCTCTCTTTCATTGCTGCATCACACTGGGTTCACCGCTCCCCTCCAACGCTGCTCCACACTGGGTTCACCGCTCTCCTCCCACGCTGCTCCACACTGGGTTCACCGCTCTCCTCCAACGCTGCTCCACACTGGGTTCACCGCTCTCCTCCAACGCTGCTCCACACTGGGTTCACCGCTCCCCTCCAACGCTGCTCCACATTGGGTTCACCGCTCCCCTCAAACGTTGCTCCACACTGGGTTCACCGCTCTCCTCCAACGCTGCTGCACACTGGGTTCACCGCTCTCCTCCAACCCTGCTCTACACTGGGTTCACCGCTCCCCTCCAACGCTGCTCCACATTGGGTTCACCGCTCCCCTCAAACGTTGCTCCACACTGGGTTCACCGCTCTCCTCCAACCCTGCTCCACGCTGGGTTCACCGCTCTCTTTCATTGCTGCATCACACTGGGTTCACCACTCCCCTCCAACGCTGCTCCACACTGGGTTCACCGCTCTCCTCCAACGCTGCTCCACACTGGGTTCACCGCTCTCCTCCAACGCTGCTCCTCACTGGGTTCACCGCTCCCCTCCAACGCTGCTCCACACTGGGTTCACCGCTCTCCTCTAACGCTGCTCCACACTGGGTTCACCGCTCCCCTCCAACGCTGCTCCACACTGGGTTCACTGCTCTCCTCCAACGCTACTCCACACTGCGTTCACCGCTCTCCTCCAACGCTGCTCCACACTGGGTTCACTGCTCACCTCCAACCCTGCTCCACACTGGGTTCACCGCTCTCTTTCATTGCTGCATTACACTGGGTTAACTGCTACCCTCCTACACTGCACTATTCTCTTCCTGCACTGCTCCATACTCAGATTACCACTGGTCTGCTGTGGTCGCTCTGCACACATTCTTCTCCACAGTGGGTTCAGCTCCCTCGTCCAGCACTGCTCCACACAGTGTTCACAGCCCTTCTCCTGTGTTTTCCCGGACAGCACAGTAGCACAGTGGTTAGCACATTTGTTTCACAGGGCCGTGGTCCCAGGGCGCTGCTTCACACTGAGTTCACTGATTTCTTCTGCACGGCAAAACACTGGGTTCCCTTCTCAGCTCCTGCACTGGAATGAGCAGTTGCTATACCAGTCTGTGATGCAGCCACAGAGGCTTTCTATGGTGCACCTATAAAATTTTTTGAGAGAATGTGACAATGCCGAATTTCCTTATCTTCCTGAGAAAGTATAGGCGCTGTTGTGTTTTTTTGGTGGTAGCATCGACGTGGGTGGACCGGGGCAGATTTTTGGTGATGTACACAGCTAGGAATTTGAAGCTGTTATCATCTTCACCTCGGCACCATTGATGCTGACAAGGGTGTGTTCAGTACTTTGCTTCCTGAAGTCAATGACCAGCTCTTTTGTTTAGATTCACCGCTCTCCTTCACCGCTGCTCCACTCTGGGTTCACCGCACTCCTCCAACGCTGCTTCACACTGGATTCACCGCTCTACTCCAACTCTGCTCCACACTGGGTTCACCTCTCTCCTCCAACGCTGCTCCACTCTGGGTTCACCGCACTCCTCCAACGCTGCTGCACACTGGGTTCACCGCTCTCCTCCAACCCTGCTCTACACTGGGTTCACCGCTCTCCTCCAATGCTGCTCCACACTGGGTTCACCGCTCTCCTCCAACCCTGCTCCACACTGGGTTCACCGCTCTCTTTCATTGCTGCATCACACTGGGTTCACCGCTCCCCTCCAACGCTGCTCCACACTGGGTTCACCGCTCTCCTCCCACGCTGCTCCACACTGGGTTCACCGCTCTCCTCCAACGCTGCTCCACACTGGGTTCACCGCTCTCCTCCAACGCTGCTCCACACTGGGTTCTCCGCTCCCCTCCAACGCTGCTCCACATTGGGTTCACCGCTCCCCTCAAACGTTGCTCCACACTGGGTTCACCGCTCTCCTCCAACGCTGCTGCACACTGGGTTCACCGCTCTCCTCCAACCCTGCTCTACACTGGGTTCACCGCTCCCCTCCAACGCTGCTCCACATTGGGTTCACCGCTCCCCTCAAACGTTGCTCCACACTGGGTTCACCGCTCTCCTCCAACCCTGCTCCACGCTGGGTTCACCGCTCTCTTTCATTGCTGCATCACACTGGGTTCACCACTCCCCTCCAACGCTGCTCCACACTGGGTTCACCGCTCTCCTCCAACGCTGCTCCACACTGGGTTCACCGCTCTCCTCCAACGCTGCTCCTCACTGGGTTCACCGCTCCCCTCCAACGCTGCTACACACTGGTTTCACCGCTCTCCTCTAACGCTGCTCCACACTGGGTTCACCGCTCCCCTCCAACGCTGCTCCACACTGGGTTCACTGCTCTCCTCCAACGCTACTCCACACTGCGTTCACCGCTCTCCTCCAACGCTGCTCCACACTGGGTTCACTGCTCACCTCCAACCCTGCTCCACACTGGGTTCACCGCTCTCTTTCATTGCTGCATTACACTGGGTTAACTGCTACCCTCCTACACTGCACTATTCTCTTCCTGCACTGCTCCATACTCAGATTACCACTGGTCTGCTGTGGTCGCTCTGCACACATTCTTCTCCACAGTGGGTTCAGCTCCCTCGTCCAGCACTGCTCCACACAGCGTTCACAGCCCTTCTCCTGTGTTTTCCCGGACAGCACAGTAGCACAGTGGTTAGCACATTTGTTTCACAGAGCCGTGGTCCCAGGGCGCTGCTTCACACTGAGTTCACTGATTTCTTCTGCACGGCAAAACACTGGGTTCCCTTCTCAGCTCCTGCACTGGAATGAGCAGTTGCTATACCAGTCTGTGATGCAGCCACAGAGGCTTTCTATGGTGCACCTATAAAATTTTTTGAGAGAATGTGACAATGCCGAATTTCCTTATCTTCCTGAGAAAGTATAGGCGCTGTTGTGTTTTTTTGGTGGTAGCATCGACGTGGGTGGACCAGGGCAGATTTTTGGTGATGTACACAGCTAGGAATTTGAAGCTGTTATCATCTTCACCTCGGCACCATTGATGCTGACAAGGGTGTGTTCAGTACTTTGCTTCCTGAAGTCAATGACCAGCTCTTTTGTTTAGATTCACCGCTCCCCTCCAACGCTGCTCCACTCTGGGTTCACCGCTCTCCTCCAACCCTGCTCCACGCTGGGTTCACCGCTCTCTTTCATTGCTGCATCACACTGGGTTCACCACTCCCCTCCAACGCTGCTCCACACTGGGTTCACCGCTCTCCTCTAACGCTGCTCCACACTGGGTTCACCGCTCTCCTCTAACGCTGCTCCACACTGGGTTCACCGCTCTCCTCCAACGCTGCTCCACACTGGGTTCACTGCTCTCCTCCAACGCTGCTCCACACTGGGTTCACCGCCCTCCTCTAACGCTGCTCCACACTGGGTTCACCGCCCTCCTCTAACGCTGCTACACACTGGGTTTACCGCTCCCCTCCAACGCTGCTCCACATTGGGTTCACCGCTCCCCTCAAACGTTGCTCCACACAGGGTTCACCGCTCTCCTCCAACCCTGCTCCACGCTGGGTTCACCGCTCTCTTTCATTGCTGCATCACACTGGGTTCACCACTCCCCTCCAACGCTGCTCCACACTGGGTTCACCGCTCTCCTCCAACGCTGCTCCACACTGGGTTCACCGCTCTCCTCCAACGCTGCTCCTCACTGGGTTCACCGCTCCCCTCCAACGCTGCTCCACACTGGGTTCACCGCTCCCCTCCAACGCTGCTCCACACTGGGTTCACCGCTCTCCTCTAATGCTGCTCCCACTGGGTTCACCGCTCTCCTCTAATGCTGCTCCCACTGGGTTCACCGCTCCCCTCCAACGCTGCTACACACTGGTTTCACCGCTCTCCTCTAACGCTGCTCCACACTGGGTTCACCGCTCCCCTCCAACGCTGCTCCACACTGGGTTCACTGCTCTCCTCCAACGCTACTCCACACTGCGTTCACCGCTCTCCTCCAACGCTGCTCCACACTGGGTTCACTGCTCACCTCCAACCCTGCTCCACACTGGGTTCACCGCTCTCTTTCATTGCTGCATTACACTGGGTTAACTGCTACCCTCCTACACTGCACTATTCTCTTCCTGCACTGCTCCATACTCAGATTACCACTGGTCTGCTGTGTTCCAAACTGTGTATATCGCTCTGCACACATTCTTCTCCACAGTGGGTTCAGCTCCCTCGTCCAGCACTGCTCCACACAGCGTTCACAGCCCTTCTCCTGTGTTTTCCCGGACAGCACAGTAGCACAGTGGTTAGCACATTTGTTTCACAGGGCCGTGGTCCCAGGGCGCTGCTTCACACTGAGTTCACTGATTTCTTCTGCACGGCAAAACACTGGGTTCCCTTCTCAGCTCCTGCACTGGAATGAGCAGTTGCTATACCAGTCTGTGATGCAGCCACAGAGGCTTTCTATGGTGCACCTATAAAATTTTTTGAGAGAATGTGACAATGCCGAATTTCCTTATCTTCCTGAGAAAGTATAGGCGCTGTTGTGTTTTTTTGGTGGTAGCATCGACGTGGGTGGACCAGGGCAGATTTTTGGTGATGTACACAGCTAGGAATTTGAAGCTGTTATCATCTTCACCTCGGCACCATTGATGCTGACAAGGGTGTGTTCAGTACTTTGCTTCCTGAAGTCAATGACCAGCTCTTTTGTTTAGATTCACCGCTCCCCTCCAACGCTGCTCCACTCTGGGTTCACCGCTCTCCTCCAACGCTGCTCCACACTGGGTTCACCGCTCTCCTTCACCGCTGCTCCACTCTGGGTTCACCGCACTCCTCCAACGCTGCTGCACACTGGGTTCACCGCTCTCCTCCAACCCTGCTCTACACTGGGTTCACCGCTCTCCTCCAATGCTGCTCCACACTGGGTTCACCACTCTCTTCCAACCCTGCTCCACACTGGGTTCACCGCTCTCTTTCATTGCTGCATCACACTGGGTTCACCGCTCCCCTCCAACGCTGCTCCGCACTGGGTTCACCGCTCTCCTCCAACGCTGCTCCACACTGGGTTCACCGCTCTCCTCCAACGCTGCTCCACACTGGGTTCACCGCTCTCCTCCAACGCTGCTCCACACTGGGTTCACCGCTCCCCTCCAACGCTGCTCCACATTGGGTTCACCGCTCCCCTCCAACGTTGCTCCACACTGGGTTCACCGCTCTCCTCCAACGCTGCTCCACACTGGGTTCACCGCTCCCCTCCAACGCTGCTTCACACTGGGTTCACCGCTCTACTCCAACTCTGCTCCACACTGGGTTCACCGCTCTCCTCCAACGCTGCTCCACACTGGGTTCACCGCTCTCCTCCAACGCTGCTCCACACTGGGTTCACCGCTCTCCTCCAACGCTGCTCCACACTGGGTTCACCGCTCTCCTCCAACGCTGCTCCACACTGGATTCACCGCTCTCCTCCAACGCTGCTCCACACTGGGTTCACTGCTCTCCTCCAATGCTGCTCCACACTGGGTTCACCGCTCTCCTCCAATGCTGCTCCACACTGGGTTCACCGCTCTCCTCCAACGCTGCTCCACACTGGGTTCACTGCTCCCCTCCAACGCTGCTCCACACTGGGTTCACCGCTCCCCTCCAACGCTGCTCCACACTGGGTTCACCGCTCCCCTCCAACGCTGCTCCACACTGGGTTCATTGCTCTCCTCCAACCCTGCTCCACACTGGGTTCATTGCTCTCCTCCAACCCTGCTCCACGCTGGGTTCACCGCTCTCTTTCATTGCTGCATCACACTGGGTTCACCGCTCCCCTCCAACGCTGCTCCACACTGGGTTCATCGCTCCCCTCCAACGCTGCTCCACACTGGGTTCACTGCTCACCTCCAACGCTGCTCCACACTGGGTTCATCGCTCCCCTCCAACGCTGCTCCACACTGGGTTCACTGCTCACCTCCAACGCTGCTCCACACTGGGTTCACTGCTCACCTCCAACGCTGCTCCACACTGCGTTCACCGCTCTCCTCCAACGCTGCTCCACACTGGGTTCACCGCTCCCCTCCAACGCTGCTCCACACTGGGTTCACCGCTCCCCTCCAACGCTGCTCCACATTGGGTTCACCGCTCACCTCCAACGCTGCTCCACACTGCGTTCACCGCTCACCTCCAACGCTGCTCCACACTGGGTTCACTGCTCACCTCCAACGCTGCTCCACACTGGGTTCATTGCTCTCCTCCAACGCTACTCCACACTGCGTTCACCGCTCTCCTCCAACGCTGCTCCACACTGGGTTCACTGCTCACCTCCAACCCTGCTCCACACTGGGTTCACCGCTCTCTTTCATTGCTGCATTACACTGGGTTAACTGCTACCCTCCTACACTGCACTATTCTCTTCCTGCACTGCTCCATACTCAGATTACCACTGGTCTGCTGTGGTCGCTCTGCACACATTCTTCTCCACAGTGGGTTCAGCTCCCTCGTCCAGCACTGCTCCACACAGTGTTCACAGCCCTTCTCCTGTGTTTTCCCGGACAGCACAGTAGCACAGTGGTTAGCACATTTGTTTCACAGGGCCGTGGTCCCAGGGCGCTGCTTCACACTGAGTTCACTGATTTCTTCTGCACGGCAAAACACTGGGTTCCCTTCTCAGCTCCTGCACTGGACTGAGCAGTTGCTATACCAGTCTGTGATGCAGCCACAGAGGCTTTCTATGGTGCACCTATAAAATTTTTTGAGAGAATGTGACAATGCCGAATTTCCTTATCTTCCTGAGAAAGTATAGGCGCTGTTGTGTTTTTTTGGTGGTAGCATCGACGTGGGTGGACCAGGGCAGATTTTTGGTGATGTACACAGCTAGGAATTTGAAGCTGTTATCATCTTCACCTCGGCACCATTGATGCTGACAAGGGTGTGTTCAGTACTTTGCTTCCTGAAGTCAATGACCAGCTCTTTTGTTTAGATTCACCGCTCCCCTCCAACGCTGCTCCACACTGGGTTCACCGCTCTCCTCTAACGCTGCTCCACACTGGGTTCACCGCTCTCCTCTAACGCTGCTCCACACTGGGTTCACCGCTCTCCTCTAACGCTGCTCCACACTGGGTTCACCGCTCTCCTCCAACGCTGCTCCACACTGGGTTCACTGCTCTCCTCCAACGCTGCTCCACACTGGGTTCACCGCCCTCCTCTAACGCTGCTCCACACTGGGTTCACCGCCCTCCTCTAACGCTGCTACACACTGGGTTTACCGCTCTCCTCCAACGCTGCTCCACACTGGGTTCACCGCTCTACTCTAACCCTCCTCCACACTGGGTTCACCGCTCTCTAACGCTGCTTCACACTGGGTTCACCGCTCTCTAATGCTGCTCCACACTGGGTTCACCGCTCTCTAAAGCTGCTCCACACTGGGTTCACCGCTCTCCTCCAAAGCTGCTCCACACTGGGTCCACCAGTCACCTCCAACGCTGCTCCACACTGGGTTCTCCGCTCTCTAACGCTGCATCACACTGGGTTCACCGCTCTCCTCCAACCCTGCTCCACACTGGGTTCACTGCTCCCCTCCAACGCTGTTCCACACTGGGTTCACCGCTCTCCTCCAACGCTGCTCAACACTGGGTTCACCGCTCTCCTCCAACGCTGCTCCACACTGGGTTCACCGCTCTCCTCTAATGCTGCTCCACACTGGGTTCACCGCTTTCCTCCAACGCTGCTCCACTCTGGGTTCACCGCTCTCCTCCAACCCTGCTCCACTCTGGGTTCACCGCTCTCCTCCAACGCTGATCCACACTGGGTTCACCGCTCTCCTCCAACGCTGCTTCACACTGGCTTCACCGCTCTCCTCCAACGCTGCTTCACACTGGATTCACCGCTCTACTCCAACTCTGCTCCACACTGGGTTCATCGCTCCCCTCCAACGCTGCTCCACACTGGGTTCATCGCTCCCCTCCAACGCTGCTCCACACTGGGTTCATCGCTCCCCTCCAACGCTGTTCCACACTGGGTTCACCGCTCTCCTCTAACGCTGCTCCACACTGGGTTCACCGCTCCCCTCCAACGCTGCTCCACACTGGGTTCACGGCTCCCCTCCAACGCTGCTCCACACTGGGTTCACCGCTCCCCTCCAACGCTGCTCCACATTGGGTTCACCGCTCTCCTCCAAAGCTGCTCCACACTGCGTTCACCGCTCTCCTCCAACGCTGCTCCACACCGGGTTCACTGCTCACCTCCAACGCTGCTCCACACTGGGTTCACCGCTCTCCTCCAACGCTGCTCCACACTGGGTTCACCGCTCTCCTCTAACGCTGCTCCACACTGGGTTCACCGCTCTCCTCCAACGCTGCTCCACACTGGGTTCACCGCTCTCTTTCATTGCTGCATTACACTGGGTTAACTGCTACCCTCCTACACTGCACTATTCTCTTCCTGCACTGCTCCATACTCAGATTACCACTGGTGTGCTGTGTTCCAAACTGTGTATATCGTTCTGCACACATTCTTCTCCACAGTGGGTTCAGCTCCCTCCTCCAGTACTGCTCCACACAGCGTTCACAGCCCTTCTCCTGTGTTTTCCCGGACAGCACAGTAGCACAGTGGTTAGCACATTTGTTTCACAGGGCCGTGGTCCCAGGGCGCTGCTTCACACTGAGTTCACTGATTTCTTCTGCACGGCAAAACACTGAGTTCCCTTCTCAGCTCCTGCACTGGACTGAGCAGTTGCTATACCAGTCTGTGATGCAGCCACAGAGGCTTTCTATGGTGCACCTATAAAACTTTTTGAGAGAATGTGACAATGCCAAATTTCCTTATCTTCCTGAGAAAGTATAGGCGCTGTTGTGTTTTTTTGGTGGTAGCATCGACGTGGGTGGACCAGGGCAGATTTTTGGTGATGTGCACAGCTAGGAATTTGAAGCTGTTATCATCTTCACCTCGGCACCATTGATGCTGACAGGGGTGTGTACAGTACTTTGCTTCCTGAAGTCAATGACCAGCTCTTTTGTTTAGATTCACCGCTCCCCTCCAAAGCTGCTCCACTCTGGGTTCACCGCTCTCCTCCAACGTTGCTCCACACTGGGTTCACCGCTCTCCTCCAACGCTGCTCCACACTGGGTTCACCGCTCTCCTCCAACGCTGCTCCACTCTGGGTTCACCGCTCTCCTCCAACGCTGCTCCACTCTGGGTTCACCGCTCTCCTCCAACGCTGATCCACACTGGGTTCACCGCTCTCCTCCAACCCTGCTCCACACTGGGTTCACCGCTCCCCTCCAATGCTGCTCCACACTGGGTTCACCGCTCTCCTCCAACACTGCTACACACTGGGTTCACCGCTCCCCTCCAACGCTGCTCCACACTGGGTTCACCGCTCTCCTCCAACGCTGCTCCACACTGGGTTCACCGCTCCCCTCCAACGCTGCTCCACACTGGGTTCACCGCTCCCCTCCAACGCTGCTCCACACTGGGTTCACCGCTCCCCTCCAACGCTGCTCCTCACTGGGTTCTCCGCTCTCCTCCATTGCTGCTCCACACTGGGTTCACCGCTCCCCTCCAACGCTGCTCCACACTGGGTTCACCGCTCCCCTCCAACGCTGCTCCTCACTGGGTTCTCCGCTCTCCTCCATTGCTGCTCCACACTGGGTTCACCGCTCCCCTCCAACGCTGCTCCACACTGGGTTCACCGCTCTCCTCCAACCCTGCTCCACACTGGGTTCACTGCTCACCTCCAATGCTACGCCACACTGGGTTCATCGCTCCCCTCCAACGCTGCTCCACACTGGGTTCACCACTCTCTTTCATTGCTGCATTACACTGGGTTAACTGCTACCCTCCTACACTGCACTATTCTCTTCCCGCACTGCACAAACTAGGTTCACTATTCCCTTCAGCACTGCTCTATACTCGGATTACCACTTGTCTGCTGTGCTCCACACTGAGTATATTGCTCTGCACACATTCTTCTCCACAGTGGGTTCACCTCCCTCCTCCAGTACTGTTCCACACAGCGTGCACGGCCCTTCTCCCAAGTTGCTCCACACTGTTTCACCTCCTCCTCCAGCACTGCTGTACACTGGGTTTAGTGCAGGCCTTTGTCCTGCTATGCACTCTGTTCACCGATCCCCTCCCATTGCCTCTCTCCCCAGTGCTGCTCCACACTGAATTCACAGTTCTGCTCTAACACAACAGGTTCAGCACCCCCCTACGCTCTGCTGCACACTGGATTCACCACCCTTCAGTGCGCTGCTCAACACTGGATTCACCATTCTCCTATATAATTGCTCTGGTTTCACCACACTCCTCTGTGCTTTTCCACAATGTGTTCATCACCCACATTTGTATTGATCCACACTGTGCTCACAACCCTCCACTGCACTGATGAACACTGGATCCACCGCCTTCCACTGCATTGATCCAGACTGGATTAATTCCACTCCTCTGCACTGGGTTCAGTGTGTTCCTCCTGCTCTGATCCACACTGGATTCACCACTCTTCTTTGAGCTGCTCCACACTGCTCCTCATCCTCCTCATTTCTCCCACTGTGTTCACATCCCTCCTCTGCACTGCTTCACACTAGCCTCACCAATCTCTTCTGTGCTGCTCTACACTGGCTCACCAATCTCCTCTGCGCTGCTCCACACTGGCTCATCAATCTCCTCTGCGCTGCTCCACACTGGCTCACAAATCTCCTCTATGCTGCTCCACACTGAGCTCATGGCCCCCCGCTTTGCGCTGCTCCACACTGGCTCACCAATCTCCTCTACGCTGCTCCACACTGGCTCACCAATCTCCTCTACGCTGCTCCACACTGAGCTCATGGTCCCCCGCTTTGCGCTGCTCCACACTGGCTCACCATTATCCTCACACACTTTACCAATTTGGGTTCAGCACTCTCCTCCAGCACTGTTCCACACTCGCCTCACCGCTCTCACACAGTGTTGCTCCACAATGCTTTGCCTGCCCTCACAGATGCACTCTGGATATTCCGGTGTCCTCGGCATTCAGACACATTGGTGTCAGAGGCCTCCTCTGCGCTGCTTCACATTGTGCTGAACTCGCTCCACCCATACTGCTGCAGTCTGAATTCATAGCTCTCTTTCCACACTTCCTCACACTGGGTTCAGCACCCTCCTACAGTGCTGTTCCACACTGGGTTCAGCACCCTCCTACAGTGCTGTTCCACACTGGGTTCAGCAACCTCCTACAGTGCTGTTCCACACTGGGTTCAGCACCCTCCTCCTGCACTGCCCCACACTGGGTTCAGCACCCTCCTCCTCCAGTGCTGCTCCACACTGGGTTCAGCACCCTCCTCCAGTGCTGCCTCACACTGGGTTCAACACCCTCCTCCAGTGCTGCTCCACACTGGGTTCAGCACCCTCCTCCAGTGCTGCTGCAGACTGGGTTCAGCACCCTCATTGCGCATTGCTCCACGCTGCGTTCAGCACCCTCCTCCTGCGCTGTTCCACGCTGGGTTCAGATCCCTCCCCCTGCGCTGCTCCACACTGGGTTCAGACCCCTCCTCCTGCACTGCCCCACACTGGGTTCAGCACCCTCCTCCTGCGCTGCTCCACACTGGGTTCAGCACCCTCCTCCTGCACTGCTCCACACTGGGTTCAGCACCCTCCTCCAGTGTTGCTCCACACTGGGTTCAGCACCCTCCTCCAGCACTGCTACACACTGGGTTGAGCACCCTCCTCCTGCGCTGCTCCACACTGGGTACAGCACCCTCCTCCGGCCCTGCTCCACACTGGGTTCAGCACCCTCCTCCTGCACTGCCCCACACTGTGTTCAGCACCCTCCTCCTGCACTGCCCCACACTGGGTTAACGGACCTTGTCTGAGCTGCTCAACACTGGGTTTATCGGCCTCCTTCCATGCGGCTCCACATTGTGTGTTCACACCCTCCTCCAGCACCGTTTGTTACACATTGGGTTCACAGTCCTCGTCTGCCCTACTCAACACTGCGTTCACCACTCTCCTCCCATTCTTCTCCACAGTGAGTTCACCGGCCTCCACACTGGATTCTCTGCCATCCTCTGTGCTGCTCCACACTAGACTCTTGCCTCCTAAATGTGCTTCCCAACACAGGGTTCACCGTCCCACCCTCAGCTGCTCCATACTGGGTTCACTTCTCTCCTCTGCACTGCTCCACACTGGTTTACCACTCTGCTCTGCACTGCTCCACACTGGTTTACCACTCTGCTCTGCACTGCTACACTGGTTTACCACTCTGCTCTGCACTGCTCCACACTGGTATACCACTCTGCTCTGCACTGCTCCACACTGGGATACCACTCTGCTCTGCACTGCTCCACACTGCTCTGCACTGCTCCACACTGGTTTACCACTCTGCTCTGCACTGCTCCACACTGGTATACCACTTTGCTCTGCATTGCTCCACACTGGTATACCACTTTGCTCTGCACTGCTCCACACTGGTATACCACTTTGCTCTGCACTGCTCTGCACTGCTCCACACTGGTATACCACTTTGCTCTGCACTGCTCCACACTGTTATACGACTTTGCTCTGCACTGCTCCACACTGGTATACCACTTTACTCTGCACTGCTCCACACTGGATTCTCTGCCATCCTCTGTGCTGCTCCACACTAGACTCTTGCCTCCTAAATGTGCTCCCAACACAGGGTTCACCGTCCCACCCTGAGCTGCTCCATACTGGGTTCACTTCTCTCCTCTGCACTGCTCCACACTGGTTTACCACTCTGCTCTGCACTGCTCCACACCGGTTTACCAACACTGCTCTGCACTGCTCCACACTGGTATACCACTCTGCTCTGCACTGCTCCACACTGGGATACCACTCTGCTCTGCACTGCTCCACACTGCTCTGCTCTGCACTGCTCCACACTGGTTTACCACTCTGCTCTGCACTGCTCCACACTGGTTTACCTCTCTGCTCTGCACTGCTCCACACTGGTTTACCACTCTGCTCTGCACTGCTCCACACTGGTATACCACTTTGCTCTGCACTGCTTCACACTGGTATACCACTCTGCTCTGCACTGCTCTGCACTGTTCCACACTGGTTTACCACCACACTGCCTCTGTCACTGGCAGACACACACCTGTTACCACTACCTCTGCTCGGCACTGCTCCACACTGGTTTCACTCTGCTCTGCACCTGCTCCACACTGGTATACCACTTTGCTCTGGCACTGGCTTCACACTGGTAGACCACTCTGCTCTGCACCTGCTCCACACTGTATACACTCTGCTCTGCACTGCTCCACACTGGGGATACCACGTCTGCTCTGCACTGCTCCACACTGCTCTGCTCTGGCACTGCTCTGCACTGGCGCCACACTGGTTTTACCACTCTGCTCTGCACTTGCTCCACACTGGTAATACCACTTGCTCGCATTGCTCCACACTTGTATACCACTCACGCTGCTCTGCACTGCTTGCTCACACGGTAATACCACTTGCTCTGCACTGCTCCACACTGGTATACCACTTTGCTCTGCATTGCTCCTAACTGGTATACCACTCTGCTCTGCACTGCTCCACACTGGTATACCACTTTGCTCTGCATTGCTCCACACTGGTATACCACTCTGCTCTGCACTGCTCCACACTGGTATACCACTTTGCTCTGCACTGCTCTGCACTGCTCCACACTGGTATACCACTTTGCTCTGCACTGCTCCACACTGTTATACGACTTTGCTCTGCACTGCTCCACACTGGTATACAACTTTGCTCTGCACTGCTCCACACTGGATTCTCTGCCATCCTCTGTGCTGCTCCACACTAGACTCTTGCCTCCTAAATGTGCTTCCCAACACAGGGGTACACCGTACCACCCTGAGCTCCTCCATACTGGGTTCACTTCTCTCCTCTGCACTGCTCCACACTGGTTTACCACTCTGCTCTGCACTGCTCCACACCGGTTTACCAACACTGCACTGCACTGCTCCACACTGGTATACCACTCTGCTCTGCACACTGGGATACCACTCTGCTCTGCACTGCTCCACACTGGTTTACCACACTGCTCTGCACTGCTCCACACTGGTTTACCACTCTGCTCTCCACTGCTCCACACTGGTTTACCACTCTGCTCTGCACTGCTCCACGCTGGTATACCACTTTGCTCTGCACTGCTTCACACTGGTATACCACTCTGCTCTGCACTGCTCCACACTGGTAT